>NC_058130.1:409843980-409902392 GCF_016433145.1 Gracilinanus agilis
ATATATATATATACATATATATCTTGACATTTCATCCCATACAGTTTGTCACTGTTCCCTCTAAGTATACTTCTTCTAGCTACCCTGATGATAAAAACAATTTTTAAGAGTTACCAATATCATCTTTTCTTATAGGGATATAAATCATTTGAACTTATTGTGTCCCTTAGAGGAAAGTTTTTTTTTTGTTTGTTTTTTCCCCTTCCTTAATTACCTTTTGGTGATTCTCTTACATTAGGGCAGCAAATTCTTTGTTTAAGTCTGCTTTTTTCTTAATGAATGCTTGTAAGTCTTCAATTTTAATCAATGACCATATTTTCCCCTGCAAGAATATAATCAGTTTTGATTGATAGTTGATTCTTGGTTATAGTCCCAATTCCCTTGCTTTCTGGAATATTTATATTCGATGCCTTCCAATCCTTCAATGTAGATGAAGCCAGATCCTGTGTTATCCTAACTGTGGTTCTCTTGTATCTGAATTACTTCTTTTTAGTAGCTTCTAATATTTTTTCCTTGGTCTGGTAGTTTTTTAATTTTGCTATAATATTCCTGGAAGTTGTCAGTTATGGATTGAATGTAGGAGGTGATCTGTGGATTCTTTCAATTTCCACTTTTCCCTCTTGTTTGAGAATGTCAGGGCAGTTTTCTTGGATAATTTTTTTGTAGGATGGTGTCTAAACTTTTTCTTTTGTCATGATGTTCTGGTAGACAAATAATTCTTAAATTATCTCTCCGAGATCTGTTTTCAAGACCTGTGTTTCTGTCAATGAGGTGTTTCATATTTTCCTCAATTCTTTCATTCTTTTGATTTTGTTTTATATATTCTTGCTGCCTTGTGAAGTCATTACTTCTATTTGTTGGATTCTGATTTTTAAAAACTGAATTTCATCCCTGGATTTTTGTCATCCTTCTCTGGTCTGATTTTCTTTATAGTCCAACTTTTACCTTCCTTGTCTCATTTTTAAACTGGTCAATTTTGGATTTCAAGATACTGTTTTCTTATTTTAGTTCATGTATTTCCTTTTTACAATTGATTTCAGCCTCTCTTGATTGTTTTTTGAGTTCTTGAGTTAATTGAACTTTGAGATCTTCCAAAGCCTGTGTCCAGTTTTTTGGAGTTTCTTTGGTTGTGCTTGGGGTTCCTTGTTCTTCTATTTCATTTGCTCTTAGTTCACTTCCTAGAAAGAAGCTGTCAATTGTAATTTCTTTTTTCTTTTTCTATTGTTTACTCATATTTTTTCCTTCTTTCCCTCCTGTGCCTTCTCTGCTGTGCTGGCTGATTAAATTAAACAAATAGTTTTAATTAGCTTTGATGTAATATCTTACCCAGCTGCTAATAGTAGTTTGGAACTACTTTCTATGCAATAAATTGGGGAGGATTGTTGGAATTTCCCTTCCCTCTGCAGACTTCTTATCTGTCTTATTGATGGGATTAAGCCAGAGTGGGATTGATGTGTCTGGCTTGATGTGTCCAGAGGCTAACACCTTGAGAGAAGGTGGGAGTCAGGATGGAGAATTTTCCCTGTGTCTAGGGTGCCCTCTCTATGTTTTTCCTCAAGCCTCCTCTCCGTGTCTGTGTTCAATGCCCTGACCCCAGTGCCAGGAAGGCTTTCTTTCTGGATTAGTGCATTTTCCTGCCCAGAGATTCCAGGAGCCACTGGAGGCTTAGCACAGCACATCAGGGAGGGGTCCTGGGATTATCCTACCCTCAAACCCAACAATTCAGAATTCAGGCCATTTTTTTCTTGACATACCTCTTAAGTTGTCCAGTTGTAGAATCCCCCAGCTCTGTCCTGTTGTTTGATTTGATTTTCTTTCCCTTTGCAGCGCTATGTTTTCTATCTTGGTGAGGAAGGGTATGGAGGTCTGAGGTTTTGCTCCATCTAAGCCTCCATCATCCCAGAATGCTTTATCTATGTTCATTAAGGAGATTGGTCTGTAGTTTTCTTTCTCTATTTTTGGTCTGCTTGGCTTTGTAATCAGTACCATATTTGTGTTATAAAAATGATTTTGTAAGACTCCTTCACTTATTTTGTCAAATAATTTGTATATTATTTGGATTAGTTGTTTTTTAAATGTTTGATAAAATTCACTAGTGAGTCCATTCTGGCTCTGTGGTATTTTTCTTAGGAAGTTCCTTGATACCTTGTTCAATTTCTTTTTCTGACATGAGATTAACTATTTTATTTCCTCTTTTGTTAATCTAGGATATTTGTATTTTTATAAATATTCACCAATTTAAACTTGATTGTCATATTTATTGAGCAAAATAGTTCTTAATAATTACCTGAATTTACTCTTGATTAAAGGATGAGATCTCTCTCTTCATCTTTGATACTGTTAATTTGTTTCTCTTCTTTGTTTTTAATTAGTTCATCTAGTACTTTATTTTATATGTTTTTAATATTTTTTTTCAAACTATCAGCTTCCAGGCTCATTTATTAGTTGAATAGTTCCTTTAGTTTCATTTTAATTAATGTCTCCTTTAATTTTTAGGATTTCCATTTTAGTTTTTATTTGGGGATTTTTAATTTGTCTTTTTTCTAATTTTTTAAGTTATAAGCCTAATTAATTGATCTACTTCCTCACAATTTTGTTGCTATAGGCATTCAGAGTTTTCCCTGAGTACTGCTTTGGCTGTATCACATTGGTTGTGTTATGTTGCCTCCTCATTGTCATTCTCTTTTATGAAGTCCGTGATTGTTTCTATGATTTCTGTTTTGACCCATGAGTTTTAAACAATTAGATTATTTAGTTTCCAATAATTTTAAATTTGCCTTTTCATAGATCCTTGTTAATTATAATTTTATAACATTATCATCTGAAAAAGTGGCATTTATTATTTCTGCTTTTCTGCATTTGTCTGTAATATATCTATGCCCTAGTATGAGATCAATCTTTGTATATGTACCATATACTTCTCAGAAGAAGGTATATTCCTTTTTATTGCTCTTCGGTTTTCTCCAGATATCTATTAACTAATTTTTCTAGCATTTCATTCACTTCCTTCCTTCTTTCTTATTTATTTTTTGGTTTGATATATCTAGTTCTGGAAGGGGAAGGTTGAGATCTCCCACTAGTATGGTCTTGCTATCTATTTCCTCATTTTCTTCCTTCAATTTATCCTTTAGAAATCCAGATGCCATACCATTTGGTACATAAATGTTTAATATTACTTCATTGTTTACTGTACCCTTTTGCAAAATATAATTTCCTTCCTTATCTTTTAATAAGATCAATTCTACTTTAGCTTTGACCAGTATTATGATTGTTACTCCTCATTTTTCTTTTTATTTTTTTTACTTTAAATGAAGCATAATATATTCTGCTCCAGCCTTTTAGCTTGAATCTCTGTGTGTCATCCTTCCTCAAATGTTATTCCCTTAAACAATATATAGTAGTACCCTTGTTTTTAATCAACTCTGCTATCAACTTCCATTTAATGACAGAGTTCATCCCACTGACATTAAGTGTTATGATTGCTAACTATGTATTGCCCTACTTTATATTATACCCTTTAGATCCTGCTTTATTGCAAAAGGCCTGCTTTTGCCAGACAGTGATCTCGGGGGCAGGATGGCATCAGTCTGGTTGAATGAGAATCTCCAGAGATTCAGATGGTTTTCACAGAGGCTATCCTGCTGCCATTTGCTGATTTTTTTTATTTATACTTTTTCTTTCTTAAGATTTCATACAAGATTGGCATGGACATTCTGCAATCAACACATGTCCTTTCTTGGAGATAGTGAAAAAGCCACACACCAACCCTGTTACCAACAATCTTATTACTAACAACCTTTTCATTCCCCAGCAAATTCTAATACTTTTCAAGATGTGTTTACCTGTCTCCTTGGCTATGGGTTGGAGAAAGCAGTCCAGTCAGTGGATGTACCAGCCTTTGAGGGAAATTTCTCCATTTATCATCCATTGTTAACTACTGAATCAGAGATCAGGGAGCAGGGAGACTTGGAGACTGTTCTGGCCTGTTTTTGCAGGCACATGTGTATGGGAGTGAGAGATCTAAGTTAGGGTTTTTAAATCTTTAACATTAACTCACTATTTGCTGGTTTGTTATAGGGAGACTTTAGGGGAATTTTTATATTATTATATATAAAGGCAGGGCTTTTCCTAGGAGTTTGCAGGGGGCTTGTAAGGGTTCTAAAAATAGTCTATGATGTTCCTCTATATACTCATGGGACTAAATAGCAATATTGATCATAATAATTCCTGCAATGAGGAATGTTAGTAAGAGAAGAGTCACACATGGGAAACTAAGTGAGAAATCCATCCGCCTTTGATCTGCTTTGCAGTATCTCAGGGTTCAAACATTACTTTGTCATCCAACATGAACTTGAAGGCTCTAGGCAGTTTATTCCCTTTTATTCTGTTCCTCCTCACCAGTATTTTGCTTTTTTGGCATCCCTCACTCCTCTCTCTCTAATTACCTCTGCCTTTCCTTGCCTTATTCCCCTTCTACTTCTCTGTAGGGTAAAATAGAATTCAGTACTCTACTGAGTATACTTTTTTCCATCTTTGAACCACTTACAATGAGAGTAAAGTTTAATCATTGCTCATCACCACCTCAACCTTTATCCTCCCCTCTCTATAATTATTTTCATGCCTCTTTATGTTATATAATTTACCCCATTCTATCTCTCCATTTCTTTTTCTCTCAGTAAAACCCTGTCTTTCCCCCTTAATTTTACATATAATTCATATGCATACATATCATATATACCTAGCATTTTATATCATCACATTTACGTACATATATTATATATATATATAAATATATCATATATTCATAATCAGCTTACCACCCCACTGTAAAAGGGAATTCTTTGTTCTCTTTGTGTTTATACTTGTGAAAGGGAATCCCTTACTCTCTTTGCCTAGTTGGAGCTAACACTTTGGTTAACAATAACTTTAGTACCTCACTAGATTGTGAAGACAGGATTAACTCTCCTTTGTCTATCTTTTAAATTGAATCAGCAAAAGATGGAACACTCTACTTAGAGCTAGGTGAGAAACCAGCAAGATACCTGGAAAGCTCCACCCTTTTTTAAAACCCAGTCAGTCAGAAACTTGTGAATTCTTCTAAGAGTTCACACAAGAGTTCACACCCTCAGAAACTGTTCAACCAGGAAACTCTGAACATTTTTTATGAGAAATTGACCTCCAGAAGGTGAGAACTGGTTCCCACAAACACTGCCCTCTGGGCAGTGCTAGATAATTTGGAAGCTGTAATTGGCCCCTATGAAAAGGGGAAGAGACAAGAACCTACTATAAAAGGCCGTGAATTTCTGGGGTTAGAAGAAGGAAGGAAATTCCAAGAAGGAAGTTAGCTTCCCGAAGTAGTTGGACTTCAAGAAAGAAGTCAGTTTCAAAAAGAAGGTTGGCTGAAGGAAGGAAGTTGGCCTCAAGAATTACCTTCTGATCGAGTCATTGTTTCTACCTGCCTCTTGGAGGGAACTTCGGTGAGTGGATATCTGGCTTTCCCTTTCTGTCTTCTGGACCAATCTAGCTAAATATGGCCCTCTTAATGTATGTTAAATGAGAACCAGATGGGTTAAGTTGATCAGATTAAATACAGATAGGAACATAGGAAAATAAGTCTAATATTACATCCCTAGAGTTGCTACAATTCTTTTTTTTGGAAAACAAGAGGAGAATATGTATTAATGCTGTAAAATTATTTATACTCATTGACTTAGGGATCTTGTTACTAAGATTTAGCTCTAAGTTCTTTGTTGAGAAGATAAAAAGCTGTGTATTTATGAAAATATTCATGGAACTTTTTTTATAATGACAAAATAACACAAAATCAATAACTGTGGGAAATGCCTGAATAAATTGTGATAATTGAATGTAATGGATTGAATTAAGTTATTAGAAAGGACAAACTGACAAATATGGAAAATATAAAGTAAAGGATATATATGAAGAGATGAATAATATATACCATGATCTCATTTAAAAAATAACCACCAAACCAAGAGAAAAAAAATCCAAGGTAAAACAAATCCAAAGAAAACTTAAAAGTAGAGGATTTTTATATTAGCATGCATATTTAATTTACATATTTTCAAATAAATTGGAAACAATGTGGAGTTTGATGTTTTGATTATCATTTTATGCATTTGTTTATTTAAATGTCTTTTGTTGGTAGTGGCAGTGGTGTTTAGTAAGTATATAATAAAAACTTGATAAAAATAATGGGACAAACTAAGTAAAAAAACAATGAAGGAAGAGTCAACATTTTGTAAAGGAGGCAAAAATTATTAACAAAATAACACTTTAAAAATCAGAGTATGTGAAGTGGTATAGAGGCATAAAAATCTGCAATGGAGAAATCCTTAAAATTAGAGTTGGTCAAATGGAAAAGGTGATTTAAAAAACTCAAAGAGCAGAATAATTTCTTAAAAGTTAGAATTGAACAAGATTATAACCCCTCTATGACATATCAAGAAACAGTAAAATATAATCAAAAGAACTTTTTAAAAATAGAAGAAAATATGAAATATCTCATTAGAAAAAGAACTAACCAGGAAAATAGATTTAGGAGAGATTACTTGAGTATTATTAGAATACATGAAGGTCATTAAAAGAAAAGACTAAACATTACATTTCAAGAAATTATCAAGAAAAACTGATGCATTATTTATGAATAGGAGAGCAAAATAAAAATTAAAAGAATCCATTGATCATCTCCTCAAAGAGATCTTAAAATGAAAACTCAAGAATATTATAAACAAATTCCAGAGCTCTCATATTAAGGAAAAACTACTTAAAGCAGACAAAAAGAAACTTTTTTAAATAATCTGGGACCACAGACATAATAATACTAAATTTAGCAGCTTATACATTAAAAAAAATTGAAGGGCTTGGCATATAAAATTCTGGCGGGCAAAAGGAGCCAGTTTACAACCAAGAATTATCTACCCAGCAAGTCTGAGTAGAATCCTTCAAGGAAAAAATGATATTTAAAGAAAAAGAGTTCTGTCAAGCATTTCTTATGAAATGATCAGAGCTGAACAGAAAATATGACTTTCAAATACAAGGCTCAAGAGAAGAATAAAAGGGTAAATAAGAAAGAAAAACCATAAGATATTTGATAAGATTAAACCATTTATATTCCTAAATGGGAAAGTTATATTTGTAATTCCTAAGAACTTTATTGTTAAAAGGAAGGGAGTGGAAGATTGGGGTAAATTGCCTCTCATAAAAGAAATACAAAAGAGCTTTTTCAGTGGAGGGAAAATGTGGACCTGGGGGAGTAAGGCTTGAACATTAATCTCATTGGAACTGATTTAAAGAAAAAAATAACATAGGTATGTAAGGGTTAAAAATTAAGGTTGGACTAAATATAAGAGAAATGTGGTCACGAAAATTAATGCATCTCAAGTCAAATGATTTTTTAGCAGTATTTAGTGATAAAACAGAATGAAAGAACGAAATTAGAGAATGAGAGAGAGGGTAGAAAAGGTATTTATCCTATCATACTTGATAATTACTCCAGCCTGGTTAAAACCAGGCAGGGCTCATTAACTATCCACTGGAAGACCATGTGTCAGAGGGGCCTGCAGTGAATAAAGTAAGAGTTCCAGCCACAAGGCCTTGTCCAAGACAGAGGCCCAATCTGGAATCTAGTCCCTTCAAGATCCAGGAAAGGAGTCAGCATTTTTCACTCATCCACATGATAGTCCAAAGGTAAAATCCAAGAGTAGTCAGTCTTACCAGAAGCAATCCAAGGTCCCAAGCCAGAGCTCCTCCAAGGCCAATTTCAAAGGAAAAAAAGCTGGTCAAAGGAAGTTGCAACTGCTTTTAATGACCCTTCTTTTTGTCACATCCTGTGCCTTCCTTCCACTTTATTTAGATAACTCACAGCTTTAGAATTTTTTAGGACTGTCCAGAGGGCAATCTGTCATTTTTGAGTAGTCACTCACTCTAACACATGGGTTGCGAAACTCCCCTCACTTAAGGAAATGTGGAGGTATATACACTTTTGGTAATTAAATCTAAAAGTGGATGAAGGGAGAGTTAATCCCATCTTCACAATCCTCCCTGTGATCATTTGGGAGATTAGTATCCCCAATGGATAATTTAACATAATCATATTGTACCCCTAAAAATGTTCTAACTACTAGTGCATAAAATATTGTACCTTCTAAGGAGAAACTAAAATATTTAAAGATAAGAGGGAAATAGAAGAGAGAGGAGGCAAAACCAATGTTTGCTAAGCACATAGACAAAAAAAAAGATTAGGGGAAATACCCTTTGTTATAAAAGTTTACATTCAAAATAAGTGTGTTCAATCCCCTTCAGTTTAATCAATTGCATCCCAAAGATCCTTCTGGATCTTCTGATTCCCTGGTGGTTTCTGCAGGAATATTTCTCCAAACAGTTCATTTTCTTGATTCAAGGAGTTAGCAAGCTTCTTTTCCTGAAAATTTTCTCAAATAAAATTTTAAAATATATACTTGCATATACATATATGTATACATAAATATATATGTGTGTATAGTTGTGTAAAAAGTATGTATAGTTATATATAGAAATCTATCTTATACTACAGGAAAGTAGAAAGGGAAGGGAATAAAGGAAGAGTGGGCTGATAGAAGAAAGGGCAGATTGGGGCAGGTGGCAGACCCAAAATACTTTTAAAGATGGACTGGGTGAAAGTAAAATAGAATAAATATTGAAAAATACAATGGAGTGAAATACACAGCAATCATAACTGGAAAAATACACCTTTATAACAAGTTTTTCTTGATAAATACTTCCTTTCTTAAATATTTAGAGAACTCAGTGAAATTTATAAGAATACAAGTCATTTTCCAGTGGATAAATGATCAAAGAATATTAAAAATTAGTTTTCAGAAGAAAGAATCAAAATTATCTGTACTCAGTTGATGTTCTAAATCAATATTGATTAAAGGAATGCAAATTAAAACCTATCATATCAGCTAACATAATAGAAAAGGAAAATAAGAAATATTGTAGTTGTTGGAAAATTGAGACATGAATGCACTGTTTATGGAGTTGAGATCAATTTGAAACTATGCCTAAAGGGATCTAAAACCATGCATACCCTTTGACCCAGCAATATCATTACTAGTTCTGTATCCCAAAGAGATAAAAACAAACAAAAAGGAAAATACCTATATATATTTACATATAACTTCTTTTTGGGTAGCAAAGAATTGAATATGGAGTAGATCCCTATTTATTAGGGAATTGGGTGAACAGGTGGTGGTATATGATTATGATTGAATACTATTGTCTTATAAAAAATGAACAGGATACTACTAGAAAAAACTGGAAAAACATACATGAATTGATGAAAAGTGAAAAGAGCAGAACCAGGAGAACATTGTATAAAGTAACAGTGATATTGTACAATGATCAACTGAGAATGATGTATCTATTCTTAGTAATACAGTAAATCCAACAAAATTCAGAAGGATTTATGATACAAAATGTTATCCACCTCCAGAGAAAGAACTGATAGAGTCCAAATACAGTTTGATGGATACTAAAAAACAAAACAAAACACCTTTCTTTTTCCTTTTTCTCAGCATAATTAATATGGAAAAATATTTTGCATGACTACATACCTAATACCTACATCAAATTATTGTCTTCTCAATGAAGAAGTAGCTGAGGGAAGAAGGGAACGAATTAGGATCTCAAATTTTCATAAATGAATGGAAAAATATTTTTATACATAAATGGGAAAACATTAAATTTCTATAAAAATGAAACAGAAAGGATAACAAATAGACAAGATAGAAAATAGTATGACATTCAATTTGAATGTATTTTGTTTATACTTATTTAAGAATATGTTATCTTCCTTGATTGGTTTTAAATTCCTGGAGGACAAATATTATTTCATTTTGGCCACTGTGGTTTCCACATAATAGTTATTTAACAATCCCATGGTGGTAGATTATCACCTTCCAGATGTACATTTTTGCTGGTTTTTTTTTTATCTTGTCTGACTTTTCATGTTCACAAAGGGTTTTCTTGGCAAAAATACTGGCATGTTTTGACATTTCTTTCTGCAGCACATTTGACTCATGAAACTGAGGAAAAAAGCATTATGCGACTTGTCTAGGGTCACATAGTAAATGTCTGAAGCCAGATTTGAACTCATACTTTCTAAGATTAGAGTAGGCATACTATTATCTGAGCCATTCACCTGTTAGGTGAACATTAACTCCAATAAAAATCTGCTTGAATCCTAAATTTGTCTAGAGGTAACATGGAATGATAGGAGGTTATTATTTGAACTTAACAAGGGGATTTAAATTTTAATAAAGAACAAAGCCTTAAATGAAAATCTAGTTTAATGGCCTTAAGTAGTGGGCAAGGGAAATATATATTTTTAATATTTATTGTTTGTTCATTCATTTATTCTTGGATATGAGACTGATTAATCTCTATAGAACACAATAGACATAGAGTCGGGTTTAGATGGCCATTCCACCTCTTTATAAGCATGCCCTTCTGAAGAGGATTCTCTGGTTTTAGAATTCTGGAATTCGGTCTATAATTCAGGTAGTCCTGGGTGATTCCTGATATCTGTATGAGTTTAAAATGAAACTTCACTGTCTAGTAAATAATGTCATAGGAAAAAGACATCATATTTCTACCTCCTTTATTATTCTCCATACTAGAAACATAACAAGCATCATGAAATATATTGTTACAAAAATATGTTTTACAGCCCACCTTTTAATTATTTTGTGGTATTAATTCAAGCCCACAAAATATTTAAGCATTTTCTATATACCAGCACTCTCAGGGGTTAATTGAATCAGCAGTGAGAGATGGTTGCACATTATACCATCTTGGAAGAATTGACACCTAAAATAATCCAGACATAAGTATGAGGGAAGCATCAAGGAAGGATTAAAGTTTAAGAGGGTGCCCTAACATCCAAGATAATGGAGCCTACATTTAAAAATACTGGTGAAATGAGCAAATATAAAAAAGTCCTAACCATAGAAAATTTTTATGGAGATGAAAAGAAGGGCACAGACACTGAAAAGGACAGTGAAAGCAAAATAAACACATGGAAAGTCCAAAAGAAAAATATAAAATTTACTCAGATTCTGAAATAACTCAAAAAAGATTTTAAAAATTAATTAAGATTTATAGCCTCACTTTTTATGGCAAAAAATTAGGAAATGAGGGGGTGTCCATTGATTGGGAAATAGCTGCATAAATTGTGGTGTGTCATGGCGATTGAATATTATTGTGCTTAAAGGAATAATGAACTGGAGGAATTCCAAGTGAACTGGAAAGACCTGCAGGAATAGATGTAGAGTGAAAGAAGCAGAACCAGAACATTGTACACAGAGGCTGATATATTATGAAATAATTGAATGTTATAGACTTTCCTACTAACAGCAATGAAATGACCTAGGACAATCCAGAGGAACTTATGAGGAAGAACACTATATACATTCAGAGGAAGAACTATGGAAACAGATATTCAGGGAAAAAAAAAACAACTTATGATTGACCACATAGTTTGATAGAGATATGAGCAGGATTTTGATGTTAAAAGATCATTCTACTGTAAATATTAATAACATGGAAATAGGTTTTGAACAATGATACATGTATAACACAGTGGAACTACTTGTCAGTTTCAGGATGGAGGAGGAAAGTGCAGGGGAGGGGAAATCATTGTGTAACCATGGAAAAATATTCTAAAGAAAAAAAAAGAAAAATCAATTAGAGGCAGAGGAAAAAATGGGGAAGAGAAATGAAAGCAATATAAGAAGAAATGGGCCAACTAAAAAAAGGAGGCTTAAAAGCTGATAGAAGAAAATCATTCTAAAAATTAGAATTGCAAAACTAGTAGCTAATGAGTTAATTAAATAACAAGATACAACAAAAAAAAATAAAGAGAATTTAAAAACTGAAGAAAATGAGAAATATCTCATTAGAAAAAACACTGACCTAGAAATACATTTGAGAGAGACAATTTAAGAATTATTGGACTACCCAAAAGCCATGATTAAAGAAAAAAGGCCTGGACATCATAATACAAGAAATTACCAAAGAAAACTGCCCAGATATTGTTTAAAAAGAGAGTAAAATAGATATTGAAAGAATTCACAGATCACCTCCAGAAAGAAATCCTCAAATGACAACTCCCAGGAACATAATAGCTAAATAGAACAGGCCCCAAGGCAAGAAGAAAATGCAGCAAGGAGCTAGAAAGAAATAATTAAAATACCATGGAGCTACAATCAGGGTCATATAGTATTTACTATCCTCCACATTAAAAGATTGGGAGGCATGGAATATAATATTCTTGAAGGTGAAATATCTAAGTTTACAACCCAGAGGCAGTTATCCAGCAAAACCAAGTATATTCTTTCAGAAGGGATGTGGTCATTCCATAAAAATAAAAGATTTCTAGGCATTCCTGAGAAAAATACAAGACCTAAACAGAAAATTTGGAGTCCAAATGACAAGACCCAAGAGAAATTTGTAATGCAGGATGTATGCAAGATCTCTTGCATTTGCAAAATTACCCTAGGCAATCCTGTCAGTTAGGAGAATGGAACTTTGGCCCAGCAGGTGCTATTCCCAAGACCTGACAATTTGAGCTGGGACTATAAATAGCCCTGCAGAACCAACCTGGGGTTCTGTTTTCCTTGACCTCACCCAGACACCCAGCTACCCCTGGACTTCCCTTGGGGACCCTGGGTTGAGGGAGGTGGATCGTGGGTGGTAAATTAGATTAGGTCTGCCTAACAACAGGGACACCCCTAAACCAAATCATCAACCTCATCTGTCTAGCTGATGGATCATTTAACATCAGGGCAGTGGAAATGATCCCTGGCTGAGAGGCTAGTTCCCTCAGCCTGATCTTACCTTCTAGGATCATTGCCAACATTGGCCAGTCACCCTTAGCAACAACTTCTCCAGACCCTAAATCCTCTTTCCTCAGTTTTCCCTTCTGTGTTTAAATAAACCCTTAGCCTGGAACTGTGAGTATCTATAGTTATGTATAACATCATCCTGGGCTAAGGGGCTGAGGAGAGGGGAGAATAGCAACAACTTGACTCCAAAGGAGGTACTGGGCAAGCATCCATTTTATTCAGGAAGTGTGTGAGCTTCACTTCCTGTTGAGTTCTGCTTTCACTCCAGCAGGGAGGGACTCCTCACTCTCCACCTTAAAGGAGCCTACAGACAGCAGGGAGACTAACTGGGCATCACAGCTCAGGCTACACATCCCTGGTAGTCTAAAATCAACAGCTACAGTAGTTATAGGCTCCCTGGCCAGATGATGCACTTGTACCACCAGCTCCCCTGTTATAAGGCACTTTACCCCCTTATTACAAATTTTAAAAAAGGTAAATAAGAAAGAGAAAATTTAAGGGATTTGATAATGTCAAACTATGTGTATTCCTACATGGAAAGAGGGTGTTTATAATTCTTTAAATTTCTTAGTAGAAATAGAGAATTTAGAAGGAGCATACTTTGAAGGTGGTGAAGTAAAAAAAAAGTAAGGCACAACAAGATTGCACTGAGAGAAAAGGGAAGGGAGTTATGGAATGAGGTAAATTATTTAACCTAAAGAGGAGTGAAAACTATTACAGTGGAGGTGAGGATGAGGGTTATTATTGGCAATGCTTAAATTTTACTCTCATCATGACTGGCCAAGAGAGGGAATAGCAACCATACTCATTGGGTAATAGCATCCTATCTTACCCTATAGGGAAATAAGACAAGGGAAATGGGGTTGTAATAGGAGGGAGAGGGAAGTAAGGGGAATGATAAAAAGTAAAACACTGGTGAGAAGGACCAGAGTAAAAGGAAAAAGAACAGGACCAAAGAGGAGGCTAAGATGAAGGAGAATACATAGTAATCATAACTATGAAAGTGAATGGGATCAACTCACCCAAATATTGGAAGTGGATAGCACAATGGATGAAATTAAATTAAATCTTACTATATGTTGTTTACAAGAAAAATATTTGAAGCAGGGTGACACACAAGAGTAAAGCTAAGGGCCTTCTGCAGAATTTATTGTGCATTACCTAAATTTAAAAAAGCAAGTCACAAACTTGATCTCAGACAAAGGTAAAGCAAAAAAAGATTTGATTAAAAGAGACAAGAAAGGAAACTGCATCTTGCTAAAGGTGCTATAAACAATGAATTAATATAAATATTTAACATTTATGCATAAAATTGTATAGTCTCTATTTATTTTTTTTAATTTAAAATCCTTATCTTCAGCTTGGAGTCAATACTATGTATTGACTCCAAGGTAGAAGAGTGGTAAGGGCTAGGCAATGGAAGTTAATTGACTTGCCAAGGGTCACACAGCTAGGAAGTGTCTAAGTTCAGATTTACACCTAGGACCTCCCATCTCTGGGCCTGGATCTCAAACCACTGAGCCACCCAGATGCTCCCAGCCTCTAAGTTTTAAAGGAGAAATTAAATGAAATTCAGGAAGAAATAGACAGTAAAACTATGCTAGCAAGGGACCTTAACTTCCCCCTTTCAGATCTAGATAAATCAAACAAAAAATAAACAAGGAAATAAAAGAAGTGAAAAAATCTTAGAAATGTTAGAAATAATCGATTTCTGGAAAGAACTGAATGCCAATAGAAAGGAATATACCTTCTTTTCAGCAGTACCTGGCACATACACAAAAACTGACCATTTTTAGGGTATAAAAATTCACAACCAAATGCAGAAGAGAAAAAACAATAAATGAATCATTTTCAGATCATAACACAATAACATTATTAATCAATAAAGCACCATGGAAAGATAAATTTAAAAATTAATTGGAGACTAAATAATCTAATGCTAAATGGTGGGTCAAAGAACAAATTATAAAAACATCCAATAATTCTATTAATGAAAATGAGAATGAGGGGAAAGCGTATCAAATTTTATGGGATGTAGCCCAAATAATGATTAGGGGAAAATTTGTATCTCTAAACACATCAATGAAAGAGAAAATGCAGATCAATGAATTGGGCATGCAACTAAGAAAACTAGAAAAAGAACAAATTTAAAATTGCCAATTAAAGATAAAATTGGTAATCCTAAAAATTAAAGGAAAAATTAATAAAGCTGAAAGTAAGAAAACCATTGGACTTGTAAATAAGACTAGAAGTTAGTTTTATAAAAAAAAAAAAGGGCGGGGGAGGCACAGAGTCAAGATGGCAGCTTGGTAGGAGGAAAATTTTGGAGCTCCTCTGAATTTCTTTCCAAACTGACCATTACAAACTTCTCAAAAGGATAGAAGTCAAAGCAGGACAAGCAAAAGGGCTCTTCCTCTGGACATGGTGTGAAAGGTAGGCAGTGTGAGGATTTCTACATTATAATGGGGCAAAACTGCACAAGAGAAAATCCAGGCTAACCACTTTCAAATATCTCACCAGAGGCAGAGCCAGGATCAGGGCAATCTGAATTCTAGGGGGTTAATTACATTAAGGAAAAAGCACCTCAGACTTACCTTTAGAGGCTCCAGGGCCTGGCAGTGAGATTCAAAGCTTAATAGCACCAGATTCACTCACAGAAGTTGATGCAGCAGTGTAGTGGTTGTGGTAGTAGCAGAGGCAAGGAAGATAGCCTCAGGGAAAAAAACTGCAAAGCACCACAGACCAGAGAAATCTCAGGTCATGGAGTTGAGTTTCAGAGCTCAAGAGCACTGGCCTTACAAAGTATCAGGCAGCAACAGCAGCAGAAGCTATGGGGAAGATAGCCTCAAGGCAAAATTCCTTGAAGCCTACAACATATAAAAAACAAACAAACAAACAACCAAAACCCTTCAAACCTACCCTTGGAAATGCCAAGTCCTGGAGGTGAGATTGAGAGCTCTATAGTACTGGACTTGTTCAGGCCTCTGACAGAGAAGGTGAGATAGCCCCAAGGCAAAGCCCTATGAGACAGAAGGTGAAATAGAAATGACCAGCAACATGCAGGGCTCACAGTCCTTGAACAAGAAAATAAGTGAACAGCAAAAAGGCTATTGACCCTGGAAAATTTCTACAGAGAAAATGAGAAAATACTGAAGCAACAGGAGAGTGAGAGAAACAAGGAAGGACGTGCAAAATTCTCCCACCTCCCCCCAAAATGGAAATTAGTCACAAGTTGTGGAGGAACATTAAAAGAGTTCAAGAACTAAGTATGACAGATAGAAAAAGATAGAACAAAGAAATGAAAATAATACACAGAGAAAATAACAGCTTAAAAGGCAAAATTAGCCAAATAGAGAGACAGAAAGCAAATGAAATAATAAGCAGAATAAAAAAACAGAATTCACCTATTGGAAGAACAGGCAAAGAACTCCAATGATAAAAACAGCAAAAACAAACCAACCTGAAAAGGGGAATCAAAGGATCATGGGTGAAAAACAGTCTTTAAAAACTAGAGTTGGGCAAAAAGTAACTGATTTCATGAGTCATCAAGAAATGATAAATCAAAATCAAAAGAAAGCAAAATAGAAGGAAACATGAAATTTCTCATGGAAAAAACAACTGCCTGGAAAATAGATCCAGAAGAGATAATTTAAGAAATATTAGACTCCCTGAAAGCCATGGCCCCCAAAAATGCCTAGATATCATATTACAAGAAATTATCCAAGATATTATTGAAAAAGAGGGCAGAATAGACATAAAAAGAATTCACAGATCACCCCTACATTAAATCCCCAAATTACAAGTTTCAAGAATGCTTTATCCACGTTCAGAACTTCTATGTCAAGGAGAAAATACTGCAAATGGCCAGAAATAAAAAATTTCAATAACATGTAATACTTTGTCCAAATTAAACAGAACTTGGCAGCCTCTACACTGAAGGACCACAAGGTTTGCAATATGATTTTCCAAAAGGAAAGAGAATTGAGTCTAAAACAAGGAATAACCTACCCATCAAAACTATATACTTTCAGAGGAAAATATGAGCATTTAATAAAATAGAAGATTTCCATGCATTTCTGAAGGAAAGATCAGAATTCAACAGAAAAATCAATGTCCAAATACAAAATTCAAGAGAACCATAAAAAGGTAAATAAGAAAGAGAAAAAAAATTAAAGGTTTAACTAAAGTTAAATTGATTATACTCCTATATGGAAAAGTGATATGTAACTCTTCAAAATCATTTTCATTATCATAGTAGGTAGAACAAATATGCATAAGCAGAGGGTGTGGTATTAAGCCATTTAGGATGATATTAAAAAAACCAAATAAGGGGGAAAAAGAGGATATTACTAAGAGAAATACAAAGGAGGAGGTAAAATGGGGTAAATTCTACCACTTAAAGAGTGGAATGGGGTAATGAATACTATAAAAGAAGGGGAGGATATGGGAGGTGATAGGTAATACGTAAACCTTACTCTCCTTGGAATCCATTTAGAGAGGGAAGAATAGCTAGATTTTGGTGGGTATAGAATTTTTTCTTGTCCTATAGAGAAATAGAAAGGGAATAAGGAAGAGAGCTATATGGAGGAGAGTAATGTAAGGGAGGGAAAAATTGGGGGAGAAAATTAAAAGACCCTAAAAAGAAGTAGGAGAGGAATGAGAAGGGATGAGTGAGAAGGAAAATAAAATAAGGGGGGGGGAAAAGGAGGACTGATTAAAGCAAAACATTGATGTGGAGGGAAATAGTGAAAGGAGAAACCATAGGATTAAAAGAAGAAATCAAAATGATGGGGAATACATAGATGGTAATCAAAATTATGTATGTGAATGGGATGAACTCACCAATAAAACAGAAGCTGAAGCAGAGTCAATTAAAATTCAAAATCTTATCATGTGATATTTATACAAAACAGACATAAGGCAGGTAAACACACAGGGTAAAGGTAAGAGTCTAGATCAGTAATGGGCAAACTATGGCTTGAGGGCCAGATGCAGCCTCCTGAAATGTTCTATCCAGCCTCATAACATTATTCCTAATCTGACAAATACAATGAGTAGTATATAATAATAAATAAATGATAAAATAATGGATATACAATGAAACTTCAAAAGAGTTGACTTAGAAACAGACTGACAGATGGGCATTTCCTTTCCTTTCACTCCCTCTATAAAAAGTTTGCCCATCACTGGCCTAGAGAATTTATTGGACAGCAGCTGAGAAAAAGAAAACAGTAATAGAAATCATAGTCTCGGAAAAAATAAAAGTAAAAATAGATCTGATGAAAATAAATCAGGAAGATAATTACATACTGATAAAAAGCAGTATAGATGAGGAAGAAATATCAGTACTCAATATGTATGCACCAAATGTTATAGCCTCTAGATTTTATTTTTATTTTGATTTTTTAACATTTAATAATATTTATTTTTTAGAAAAGTTAACATGGTTACATGACTCATGCTTTTACTTTCTCCTTCACCCCCCAACCTCCCCCCTCCATAGCCAATGTGCTTTTCCACTGGTTTTGACATGTGTCATCAATCAAGACCTATTTCCAAATTTTTTGATAATTGAATTGGTGTAGTAGTTTCGAGTCTACATCCCCAATCATATCCGCCTCAGCCCATATGTTCAAGCAGTTGTTTTGCTTCTGTGTTTCCACTCCTGCAGTTCTTCCTCTGAATGTGGATAGTAGTCTTTACCATAAGTCCCTCAGACTTGTCTTGGGTCATTGCATTGCTGCTAGTACAGAAGTCCATTACATTCCATTTTACCACAGTGTATTGGTCTAAGAGTACAATGTTCTTCTGGCTCTGCTCCTTTCACTCTGCATCAATTCCTGGAGGTCCTTCCAGTTCAAATGGAATTCCTCCAGTTTATTATTCCTTTGAGCACAATAGTATTCCATCACCAGCATATACCACAATTTGTTCAGCCATTCCCCAATTGAAGGGCATACCCTCCTTTTCCAGTTCTTTGCCACCACAAAAAGTGCAGCTATTAATATTTTCGTAGAAGTCTATTTATCTATGATCTCTTTGGGGTGCAAACCCAACAATGGTATGGCTGGATCAAAGGGAAGGCATTCTTTTATAGTCCTTTGAGCATAGTTCCAAATTGCCTTCCAGAATGGTTGGATCAGTTCACAACTCCACCAGCAAAGCACTAATGTCCCAATTTGGCCACATCCCCTCAAAAATTCATTACTCTCCCCTACTATCATTTTAGCCAATCTGCTAGGTGTGAGGTGATACCTCAGCGTTGTTTTGATTTGCATTTCTCTAATTATTAGAGATTTAGAACATTTTCTCATGTGCTTATTGATACTTTTGATTTCTTTATCTGAAAATTGCCTATTCATGTCCCTTGCCCATTTATCAATTGGGGAATGGCTTGATTTTTTTTTTATACAATTAATTTAACTCCTTGTATATTTGAGAAATTAACTCCTGTCAGAGTTTTTTGTTATAAAGATTTTTTCCCCAATTTGTTGTTTCCCTTCTGATTTTGACTGCATTGTTTTTGTTTGTACAAAAGGTTTTTAGTTTAATATAATCAAATCATTTATTTTACATTTTGTAATTTTCTCTAACTCTTGCTTTGTTTTAAATTTTTTTCTTTCCCAGAGATCTGACAAGTATATTATTCCGTGTTCACTTAACTTACTTATAGTTTCCCTCTTTATATTCAAGTCATTTACCCATTCTGAATTTATCTTGCTGTAGAGTGTGAGATGTTGATCTAAACCTAATCTCTCCCATATTGTTTCCCAAATTTCCCAGCAGTTTTTGTAAAACTGGATTTTTGTTCCAAAAGTTGGGCTCTCTGTGTTTGTCATACACTGTCTTTCTGACATCACTTACCCCAAGTCCATTCCACTGATCCTCCCTGCTGTCTCTTAGCCAGTATCATACTGTTTTGATGGCTGTTGCTTTATGGTATAGTTTAATATCTGGTACTGCTAGACCATCTTCCTTCACCTTTTTTTTCATTATTTCTCTTGATATTCTTAATCTTTTGTTATTCCATATGAACTTTGTTATACATTTTTCTAATTCAGTAAAAAAGTTTTTAGATAGTTTGATAGGTATGGCACTAAATAGGTAAATTAATTTGGGTAGAATGGTCATTTTTATTATGTTAGCTCATCCTACCCATGAGCAACAAATGTTTTTTCAATTGCTTAAATCTAGTTTTAATTGTTTGGAAAGTGTTTTGTAGTTGTGTTTGTAAAATTCCTTTGTTTGTTTTCATAGATAGATTCCCAAGTATTTTATATTGTCTAGGGTGATTTTAAATGGTGTTTCTCTTTCTACCTCTTGCTGCTGTGATGTGTTGGAAATATATAGAAATGCTGATGAGTTATGTGCATTTATTTTTTATCCTACAACTTTGCTAAAGTTGTTGATTATTTCTACAAGCTTCTTAGTTGATTCTCTAGGATTTTTTAAGTAGTCCATCATATCATCTGCAAAGAGTGATAGCTTAGTCTCCTCTTTGCCTATTTTAATACCTTCAATTTCTTTTTCTTCTCTAATTGCAACTGCTAGTGTTTCTAGTACAATGTTAAATAATAGAGGCGATAATGGGCTTCCTTATTTCACTCCTGATCTAATTGTGAAGGCTTCTAGTTTATCCCCATTGCATATGATGCTTGTTGATGGTTTTAGGTATATACTGTTTATTATTTTTAGGAAGGATCCTTTTATTCCTACAGTTTCTAGTGTTTTCAATAGGAATGGGTACTGCATTTTGTCAAAGGTTTTTTCAGCTTGATTATCTCATCTATTGAGATAATCGTGTGATTTTTGTACTAACTTCTAGTCTTATTTATTAATTCAACAGTATTTTTTTACTTTTGACTTTACTAATTTCTCTCTTGTGTTTTAGTATTTCTAATTTAGTTTTCATCTGGGGATTTTTAATTTGCTTGCTTTCTAATTTTTTAACTTGCATGCCCAATTCATTAATATCTGCCCTTCCTAATTTGTTAATATATGCTCTCAAGGATATAAATTTCCCCCTGAGTACTGCCTTGGCTGCATCCCACAGAGTTTGGTAGGATGTCTCATCATCATCATTCTCTTCAGTGAAATTGTTGATTGTTTCTATGATTTCTACTTTGACTAGCTGGTTTTGGAGAATCATATTTAATTTCCTATTAGTTTTTGATTTACCTGTCTAGATGCCCTTACTAATTGTTATTTTTATTACATTACGATCTGAGATGGTTACATTTATTATTTCTGTTCTTTTACATTTGTTTGCAATGTTTCTATGCCCTATTATATGGTCAATCTTTGTGAATGTACCATGTGCAGCTGAAAAGAAGGTGTATTCCTTTTGTCCCTATTTATTTTTCTCCACATATCAATTAAATCTATTTTTTCTAGGACTTCATTGACCTCTCTTTCCTCTTTCTTATTTATTTTTTTTGTTTTGATTAATTTAGTTCTGAAAGAGGAATATTTAGATCTCTCACTAGTACGGTTTTACTATCTATTTCCTTCTTTAAGCCTGCCAGTTTCTCCTTTATGAATTTGGATGCTATGCCATTTGGTGCATACATATTAAGCACTGTTATTTCCTCATTCTCTATACTGCCTTTTATCAGGATGTAATTACCTTCCCTGTCTTTTTTAATCTTATCTATTTTTACTTTGGTTTTATCAGAAATCATGATTGCAACTCCTGCCTTCTTTTTCTCATTTGATGCCCAAAAGATTTTGCTCAAGCCCTTTACCTTAAACTTGTGTATGTCCACCCTCCTCAAATGTGTTTCTTGGTAGGATTTTGGGTTCTTATCCACTCTGCTATTTGCTTCAGTTTCATGGACAAGTTCATCCCATTCACATTCAGAGTTACAATTATCAGTTGTGTATTTTGCCTACATTTTAGCACCCTCTCCTAGTTCTATCCCTTCTTCTTACACTATTTCCTTTTAAACCAGTGGTTTGCTTTACGCCAGTAATCCTTGTCCCCTCCCTTGATTAACTTCCCTTTCTTTCCCCTCCCTTATTATTCCCCTCTTTTTATTTTTAAGGCCTAATGAATTCCCTCCACCTCCTTCTTCCCTCCATTTTTTGACCTCCCTACTCCCCTGCTCCCCTTGGTTTATCCCTTCTGATTTTTTATATCCCAATGAATATAGTTAATCTTCCTTCTCAGGGTTAATTACACTGAGAGTAATGTTTAAATATTACCTCTTAATGCTCTCTTCCTCTCCTTCTTTTAGTAATATTCATCCCTTCCCCTTCTCTTTGTGTCTAATAGGATATCCTATTTTTTTATTCCTTCAAGTTTCTCTTGGTGTCCTCTACTATTCATCCCCCTCTTCCCCACCCCTCCATACAATCTTAGACCATTTAGTGTCCCAACCTCTCCCTATGAATAATTCTTGTAATTATTATAATAGTGAATACTATAATAGTGAATAGAGTTCAGTACAGAGAATTATACATAACATCTCTCCATATAGGAATACAAATAATTAGATCTTATTGAAGCTCTTAAAGATTAAAATTTTAAAAATATAAATTTTCTTACTTTCCCTTCTGTTTCTTATTTACGTTTTCATGTTTCTCTTGATTTTTGTTTCTCTTTGATTTTTGGATATCAAACTTTCCATTTAGTCCTGGTCTTTTCTGTGCAAATACTTGGGTATCTTCTATCTTGTTGAATGCCCAACCTTTCCCCAGGAAGTATATAGTCAGTTTTGATGGATAGGTGAATCTTGGTTGTAGACCCAGTTCTTTTGTCTTTCTGAATATTATATTCCAAGGCTTGCAGTCTTGTAGTGTGGAGGCTGCCAGATCCTGTGTGATCCTGATTGGTGCTCCTTGATATCTGAATTGTATCTTTCTGGCTTCTTGTAAATTTTTTCTTTTACTTGGAAGCTCTTGATTTTGGCTATTATATTCCTGAGGGTTGTCTTTTCAGGGTCTAGAGTAGAGGATGATCTATGGATCCTTACAATGTCTATATTACCCTCTTGTTGTAGAACTTCAGGGCAGTTTTGCTGAATAATTTCTTTTAGTATGGAGTCTAAATTTCTGTTAATTTCTGCTTTTTCAGGAAGACCAATGATTCTCAAATTGTCTCTTCTAGACCAGTTTTCTTGATCTATCAGTTTCTCATTGAGATATTTCATGTGTCCTTCTATTTTATCAGTCTTTTGACTTTGTTTTATTTGTTCTTGCTGTATTGAGGGATTATTCTTGTCTTTAGAGACTGGTTTTCTGCTATAAGCTTTTGATTTTCCTTTTTCAATTTGGTCTATTCTGTTTTCCAGCTGTTTGGTTTTCGTCTCCAATTTGCTTATCAATTCTTTTGATTTGGGAGCATCTTTTTTGAATTGCCCAATTCTTGCCTTTAGAGACTGGTTTTTGTTTTCAATCTGGTCATTTCTGGTCTTCGATTTACTTGCCTCACTTTCCAATTGTGAAATTCTGCCTTTTAAAGTGTTATTTTCATGCCAGATTTCTTCCATCTTTCTCGTAATC
Organism: Gracilinanus agilis; assembly: GCF_016433145.1. Taxonomy (NCBI): domain Eukaryota; kingdom Metazoa; phylum Chordata; class Mammalia; order Didelphimorphia; family Didelphidae; genus Gracilinanus; species Gracilinanus agilis. The sequence goes on from NC_058130.1 coordinate 409,867,392, forward strand.
TCAGATTTGAACTCTTCAAGACCTTGTGACCCATTTTCATTTTTTGGGGAAGGTTTGGATATGGTTACTTGTTTGTTCTCCCCTGCTGTTTTCTCTTTTGTCTGGATTTTTTTTGTGTAAAAGTTGTTGGAGTGTTAAAGGTTTCTTCTTGATCTTTCTCTTCTGGGGTTCCTGAGTCTGGCTTGCCATTTTTAGCCCAGCACCCTCTCAGCTTTATCCTCACACCCAGGGTCTATCAGAACTTTTTAGGGTCCTGAGATTTCAGGTCTAATTGTTCTCAGGGTCAAGACTCCTGGTGGTCCCCTTGCTTGTTCCTCTGCCCAAGGCTCCTTTAACAGTCTCAGGGCACTGCTTCCACAGTCATGCACCCCTCTGCACTGGGTCCCTACTCAAGGTCCCCGCCTGAGCTCAGGATCCATGTCCACACCTGTGCTCAGGATCCATGTCCACACCTCAGCTCAGTGTCAGTGTTCAAAATCCACGTGTTCTTTAGCGTCTTGGGGTCTTAAGTCTTGCTGCTCTCAGGAGCAGGCCCTGGTGACTCCAGGTAGCTGCTAATGACTTAAAGTGTGCCCCAATCTTGCTCTACCTCTTTTGAGCTGGCTTTAGCACTCTAGTTGGTGTGGGGGGAGGGGATTGCTCAGCTTGTGTTTTAGAGAAGGCTATTTCACCTCCTTATAGCATGGAAATGCCCCAATTCTATGTACCTTCAATGCTGAGCCCTGTTTTGGGTCCCTTCATTCATCTGGATTTGTTTTTATGTCTTCTTGAGGAGTCCTATGTGCTTGAGTTAGGAGAGGTCATTCAGCTGCTTTTCATTCTGCCACTATCTTAACCTGGAACTGTCCCTCCAGATTTTTATAGGAGAAACTATTGGAGCTTAAGGAAGAAATAGAAAGTAAAACTATAGTAGTAGGAGAACTCAACCTTCCTCTAACAGATCTAGATGAATTGAACCAAAGAATAAATAATAAGAAGAAAGTGAATGAAATTTTAGAAAAATATTAGAGTCAGTAGATATATGGAGAAAAATGAATAGAGATAAAAAGGAATATTCTTTCTTTTCATCAGCACAAGGTATGTATACAAAGACTGACCATGTATGATGGCATAAAAATATCACAAACAATTACAGAAAAGCAGAAATAATAAATGCAACTTTTTCAAATCATAATGTGATAAAATTATAATTAGTAGGGGTGCATGGAGTGTCAAATTAATATAATTTAATAAGACATAAAATAATCTAATTTTTCAAAACAGGTGGGTTAAAGAACAAATAATAGAAACAATTACTGATTTCATTGAAGAGAATGACAATGAGGAGACAACATATCAAAATGTATGGGATACAACCAAAGCAGCACTCAGAGGAAAATTTATATCTCTGAGTGTCTATATTAAGAAAAAAGAGAAAGAAGATACCAAAGAATTGGGTATAAAACTTAAAAAAATCCTCAGATAGAGACCAATTAGGTAATCCTAAAAATTAAATGAGAAATTAATAAAATTGAAAGTAAAAGAACTATTGACCTAATAAATTAGCCTAGAACTAGTATTAAAAAGAAACAGCAAATAAATTAGGTATTCGTTAACCTAATTAAAAAAGAAAGAAGAGCATTTAAAAGAGAGTATCATAAATAAAAAGGTGATCTCACCTCTAATGAACAGGAAATTAAAGCAATTACTCAGAGCTTTTTCTACCAATTATATTACAATACATATGGCAATCTAAGCAAAATGTACAAATATTTACAAAAATATAAGTTGCCTAGATTAACAAAAGAGGAAATATAATATTTAAGTAATCCCATATCAGAAAAAGAAATTGAACCGGCCATCAAGGAACTCCCTAATTAAAAATCCTCAGGGCTAGATACATTCACCTGGGGATTCTATCAAATATTTAAAGATAAATTAATCTTAATACTCTACAATGTATTTGACAAAATTAGCAAAGAAGTTTTACCAAATTCTTTTTATGACACAAATATGATATTGGTTCCCCAATCAGAAAGACCAAAAACAGAGAAATAAAACTATAGACCAATCTCCTTAATGAATATAGATACTAAAACTTAAATAAAAGAAATTTATCAAAAGGATTATACACTGTGACCTGGTGGGATATATACCACGATGTAAGGGCTGGTTCAATATTAGGAAAATCATCCCCATAATTGACCATATAAACAAGCAAACTAATATAAATCACATGATTATCTCAACAGATACAGATAACTCTCATAAGTTCCTCAGAATTGTCTTGGATCAATGCATTGCTGGTGGTAGAGAAGTCCACTACATTCAATTGTGCCATTTGTATATCACTGTTTTGAGACAATATGATGGTATACCTAGAGAATCATAGAAAATTAACTAAAAATCTAGTGGAAATAATTAATAACATTAGCAATTTTGCAAATAAACCTACATAAATCATCTGCATTTCCATCTATTTCCCACAAAATTCAGCAGCAGGAGTTAGAAAAAGAAATGGTATTTAAAAATTACTCTACACAATATAAAATATTTAGGGATCTATCTGCCAAGACAAAGACAGAAATCATACAAACACAACTACAAAACACTTTTCACACAAATCAAAGTAGTTTAAAAGAGTAGGAAAAACATTAATTGTTCATGGGTAGGATGAGTTAATATAATAAAATGATAATCCTACACTAAATTAATTTACTTAATTACCTATCAATATACTAAAAATAACTTTTTTATGGAATTAAAAAAATTATAACAACATTCATCTTTAAGAAGAAAAGATCAAGATTATAAAGGGAAATAATGAAAAAAAATGTGAAGGATGGAGGCCTAGCCATACCAGATCTTAAACTGTACTATTAAGCAGTGATTGTCAAAACAATATGGTATTGGTTAAAAGACAGAAGGTTGGATCAATGGAAGAGACTTGAGGTAAATGACCTCAGCAAGCTAATATTTGATAAACCCAAAGATCCCAGGTTATCTGACAAGAACTCACTATTTGGCAGAAAATGCTGGGAAAACTGAAAAACCATGTGGGAAAATTAGGTTTAGATCAACATTTTACACCCTATACCAAAATAAATTCAAAATGGCTAAATGACTTAAATAGAAAGAGTGAAATCATAAATAAATGAGGTGAACATAGGATAGTATACCTGTCAGATCTGTGAGAAAGGAAGGAATTTAAGACCAAGCAAGAGGTAGAGAACATTACAAAATATAAAATGAATGATTTTGATTTTATTCATTGTAAAAGTTTTTTTTTATAAACAAAACCAATAGACCAAAATTATAAGGGAAGCAACAAACTAGATAAAAAATAACAAAATTTTCTGACAAAGTCTAATTTCCCAAATATAAGAACTAAGTCAAATGTATAAATGGTCAAAGGTTTGAATAGGCAGTTTTCAGACGAAAAACTATCAATAATCACATGAAAATATGTTCTAAATCCATCCTAATTAGAGAAATGCAAATAAAAACAACTTTGAGGTGCCACCTCATATCTAGGAAACTGGTCAATATGATAGTAAATGATACTAATAAATGTTGGAGGAAATGTGGCAAAATCGGGACACTAATGCATTGTTAGTGGAGTGTCAATGGAAATAATCATGCTGGAGGACAATTTTAAATTATGTCCAAAGGGCTTTTAAAGAAAGTCTGCCCTTTTATCCAACAATACCACGACTAGGTTTGTACTCCAAAGAGATAATAAAAATGGGTTGTAAAAATATATTCATTGCCGCACTATTTTGTGGTGGCAAAAAATTGGAAAATGAGGTATGTTTAAAAAATAATTAATCCCAATACCACCTAAACTCTTTGTGGAAATAGGCTGAAAGAGAATCCTAAAAAAATTTTATGAAGCAAATATGGTACTATTACCTAATCCAGGAAAAACAAAAATAGAGAAAGAAACATAGACCAATTTCATTAATGAATAGAGATGCAAAAATTTTAAATAAAATAATAGCAGGTAGAATACAGAAACATATCTGAAGGATCATTCACTATGACTAGGTAGGATTTACACCAGGAATGTGTAATAAGGAACTTCTGGGACAAGATGGAGGACATCTTGAGTGACAGGAACATCGGTTGAAGTGCCAGGGCCAGAAGACAGTTGGAACCACTCTATAAATACCCAGGGACAATAGCAAACTCGATCTCTCATTATTAAGGATTCTTGGGAGGAGGGTGGATTGGAGGGAGGGTAGGCCTAGACCTGTATAGAGGTCCTGCTCTATAAACCAGACATTTTCTGAGTGGCCTAGGGTTGTCATTGGGTGTAAAGAACAAAACATATTGGAAGCACAGCTTGTTAACTCAAATTGCTCCAAGGTACAATGGAGTTACATGTTTATTATATATGAAGTTAAAGATCTCTTTCACCCAAAAGCACAAGGAAAGTTTCCCACAGCTACACAGAGTTATATTTCTTACCATAGACAAAACAAAAGCCTTAGAAGCTTCAAAGTATAGATAAAACCTATGCTAAACTATCACCTATTTGGTAGGAGAGAAAGCCCCTGAATTTTTCGGCCTTGATTGTCTCGAACAACTTTTTTGAGACTCATGAGTTTATTCTAAATCTGGGCAAAGTGCCACTGCTAAGGGTTCGGCCTTGGCTTTACCAAGCAGCTGCATTCCTGACCAAAGGGGAAGAATGTTAACCACTTTGCTCCTGGTTTGCTGAGAACTCAAAGCTTTTTCAGTGAGACTGCATTGATTTTTTAAGAAAAGGTGTGAATCATGAAAAGGAGTCAAAAGAGGAATCTCAGAATTTTATTTTAGATAACCCAATCCAGACTTACTCTGATAAGAGCAGTGGGGGGATTCAACACAGGGCTCTTCCAGGCTGTGTTGACCTTTTGATGGGGTCCAGATAAGCATATCTATTTGAGATTCTAATTTTTCTTAATGGTTTCCACAGATCTGCAATCTAGCATCCATATTTTGTTACCATAGGAAATAAATTACCTGCTAATTAATAGAGCTGAAAGAAAAATCATCACAGCCAACAAGAATAATATCACTAACCTTCCTTATCCTTTGGCTTATGCCACAGCCAGGCTGAGTCAGGGATTGTGAGTGGGAGAAGAAAGCTCCAGCCTTTTACCAAATCTATCATCCAGTTGATTCAGTTCACCTTTTATTCATTTAGACAGCTTAATATTTCCAAAAACCCTTTATCCTGTTTCCTTGTTCCTAACCCTTATAGATAGCAAATAAACACTGTTACAGTTGAATTAAAGAAGATTGATGTTCCTTTCCTAAATGGTGAATCATCTATAGCTGACTAAGGAAAGGATCTATAAATTGCAGTCAGAATAGCATTAATCCAGCAAGCATATCTATATCAGCCCAAACCAATCCTTTACCATCAAATCCAAACCCAAGTCAGGGCTAGAGGAGTTGTTAAACACACTTACAACTCCCATTAGGTTCTTGACTTGGGCACTGTTGTGGGCAGAGGCTTGGCTAAACTGATCTTCATAGGCTTGGGATCACTGACACATTGGGTAACCACCTGGCAAACACTTCACCCAATAGCCCAGATTCATCCAGTACCTGTGATTTCCAGTGCCTACTTGACAGACTCAGTCAACAGAGCCTGTGAGGTGAGGCTTAACAGCCTTCTGATCACCAACCTGCCTCCAGTAATTTACCCACAACAAATGCAAGGCTGTATTAATATTAGGAAAACTATGAGCATCATTCATCATATCAATAACCAAACTAACAGAAATTAAATGATTAGCTCAATAGATGCAGAAAACACCTATGACAAAATTCATCACCCATTCCTGTTAAGGATACCAGTAATAAATGGATTATTCCGTAAAATGATAACTATTATGTACCTGAAACCTTCAGCAACTATCATTTGCAATGAGGATAATTTGAAAGCTACCCCAATAAGATCAGGGGTGAAGCAAGGTTGTACATTGTCACCACTATTATTTAACATTATCCTAGAAATTCTAGCTTTTGCAATAGGGAAAGAAAAATAAATCAAAGGAATTAAAGTAGGCAATGATGAAACTAAATTAGTAATCTTTGCAGATGATATAATATTATACTTAGAAAATCCTAGATAATCAACTAAAACAAGTTGAAATAACTAATAACTTTTAGTTAAGTTTTCAGGATACAAAATAATTCTATATAAGTCATCAACATTTCTATATATCACCAACAAAATCCAGCAGCAGGAGTTAGAAATAGAAATTTCATTTAAAATCACTTTAAACAATATAAAATACCTGGCAATATACTAGCTAAGGAAAACAGGTATTATATGAACATAAATACAAAATGCTTTTCACTGAAATAAAGTCAATTCTAAATAATTGGAAAAACATTGCTTGTTCATGGGTATGTTGATCTAATATGATAAAAGTGACAATTCCACCTCAATTATTTCATTTATTAAATGCTATACCAATTAAACTACCAAATAATTATTTTGTAGAACTAGAAAAAAACAACAATATTCTTCTTGAAGAACAAAAAGTCAAGAACATCATGGGAAGTAATGAAAAAAGTGGAAGGAGGAAGTCTAGCAGTACCATTTCTCAAAGTGTACTAAAAAGCAGGAATCATCAAAACAATCTGTCACTGGATAAGGAATAGAACAGTAAATCAATGGAGTAGATTAGATACACAACATACAGGGTTAAATGACCTAGAGTTTGATAGATCCGAAGATGCAAAGATCTCAGCTTTTGGAATGAGAACCTCCTCTTCAGCAAAACCTGCTGGCAAAATTCAAAAACAGTATGGCAAAATCTAGGTATAGACAAATATATAACCTTTACCAAGATAAGGTCCAAATAGATATATGATTTAAATATGAAGAGTGATACCATAACTAAATTACTGGAACACCCAATAGTTTTTGTGGCAGATCTTTGGTGAAGGAAAGAATGTGTGACCAAACAAGAGCTTGAAAGAATTATAAGATATAAAATGATTAATTTTGATTATATTAAATTAAATGGCTTTTGCACAAGCAAAACTAATCTAATCAAGATTTTTATAACAAATATATCCAATAATGGTCTAATTTATCAGATTTATAGAGGACCAAGTCAAATTTTTAAGAATACAAGCAATTCCCCAGCTGACAAGTAGTCAAGGATATGAACAAGTAATTTTCAAATGAAGAAATCAAAGCCATCAATACTTATATGACAAAATATTCTAATACTCTTGATTAAAGAAATGCAAATTAAACAATTTTGAGTTACCACCTCATGTTATCAGATTGGCTAATATAGCAGTAGAGGAAAGTTGTAAGTATTGGAAGGGAGGATGAGGCAAAATTGGGACACTAAAGCATTGTTGATGGAGTTGTGAACTGATCAAACCATTATGGAGGGCAATTTGGAACTACACCCAAAATGCTATAAAACTGTGCACACACTTTGATCCTATAATGCCACTACAATGTCTCTATCTCAAAGAGATAATTAAAAAGTGAAAAGAAAGATTTCTATAAAAATATTTATAGTTATTCTTCTTGTGGTGATAAAAAATTGGTATTTGAGGAGATATCCATCAGTTGGGTAATGACTGAACAAATTGTGGTACATGTTGGTAATGGAATACTATTGTGGAATATGAAATCATATGCAAGATGCTTTCAGAAAAACTAGAAAGATCTGTGGGAAATTATGCATAGTGAAATTAGTAGAACTAGGATAAATTTGTACACAATACTAGCAATATTCGATCATGATTATCTGTAAAAAATTGGCTATTCTTAGCAACACAATGATTTTGCTCATTCCTGAAAGGCTTATGATGGGAAATGCTCTCCTACTCCAGAGAAAGAACTTTTGGAGTCCTATTTCATGTCAGTGTATTTTAATTTTATTTTGGGGTTTTGGTAATGTATGACTTTGCTCTTAAAACAATGACCGATATGGAAATGTATTTTGCATGGTAATAAAAAAATGTAAATTCTAATAGGAGCTCACCAAAGAGTGATAAAAAATTAATTAAGACTAATTCAGTTAGTCCCTGAGCTAGTGAGAAACATCTCAAATATAGAAATAACTCTAAAGTTCATCTAGTACAACCATTGGAATGGGAGGAACCCTGTTCAAGTCTACTCCACCATAAAGGCTTCCTTGCATCTCCTTTCCTCCCAGAATTAGGGAAGAAAGCCAATGATGAGATTATGTCTCCTTTTCTAGACTAGTTCAGTAGCCAGAGAAGGGTGGGTGGGAAAGTGTTTGGTCCACTAAGAAAGATGGAAACAAAGGGAAAGTGAAAAGGTGGTTTGAGAAAAAGGAAGCAGGAAGTAACTACTGTCACAATACCTGCTGGGGGTTGTATTTTTCTCTGTTATGGACCCCTGATCACTTAGCCAAAATCTGAGCTCTTCCTCTGGCCTTCTCCCTCATACCATCTCTTTCTATTACTCACAATGCATTGATTTCTGAATGCTCGAAATGATTCATTCTGAGGTTTTGCCCCCAGTGACCTATTTCTAGTTATGCCTTTGTTCCTCCTAATTCCTTTCCCCAGTTTAAGGTATTTTTATGAAGGCTGCTCTGTGTGTGTGTGTGTGTGTGTGTGTGTGTGTGCACGCGTGTGTGTTTGTGTGTTTGGTTATTCAAACTTGAAGGGGAAAAGAATTAGATTTAAAAAATAGAAAGTAGCCTTTCTAGGGAAGCAAAATAAATGATTTCCATAAACATAGGGTAATAAAAGTCTTGGCTAACCTCACAACCTGCTCAGTTCAGGCAGCTGGCCACCTTGAGTAATGGCATCTGTGTGGGGATGTAAATTGGATTGCAAATCTCAAGCAAAACAAACAGGCTGTTCATAGACAAACATTGCAGATGAATGTAGGCTCTGCAGGAAACTGGAGAGGGTGAACTATTTGTTATTGTCCTGTCATTATTTTCATGTGGAGAAGTATACAAGTAACAGCCTCTGCTTAAAAGGACACACCTAATCTTCAGCTTTGGTTTGAGGGTGATCATAGTCTCATAGAATAAGGAGACAACAATGAAGGGAAAAGAAAAGTTAATAACAACATCAATTTCTATTTTCTAAATTTTTTTGACACTTTTTTATTGAAATCCTAATGTATGTAGAACACAATGTAAAAAGTTGGAAGGATTACAACCTGTATGTGAGATTCTGGGTGTCCTGGAAGCCAGGAAGACCTGAGTTCAAGTTTTATCTTTCACACATACTGTGTGACCTAGAGAAAGTCTTTTAATTTTTCAGTGCTCTATGAAACTCTCTAAGATTATAAATTATTATTTTTAAGGTTTGATTACAGAAAGTTTACTCATTCATCAATTCCTGATACTAATCTCTTAACCCCTATAGATTTAGTCCCCATTCCTTCCTAATATATCAGGCAGTGTAATAGGAATACAAAAACTAAAGAGAAAACCCCATCTTCAATAAATTTACATTCCAATGTGAAAAAACTTGCACACACACATATACACATATACACATATATACATATATATATATATATGGAGAGAGAGAGAGAGAGAGAGAGAGAATTATCTTTCCCTTTGTCTATTCTTTGAGTTAAACAAGAACTTAAAGTACCCCTACTTAACACTTAGTAAGTCACTAAGAGAGTTCACAAACAAGTCACTTCCTAGAAAAAGTTCACACCTCCAAAGGCCACTAGCACTGTCCCTCCACCCAGGCAGTGCTAAGCAAATTGGGAAGCTGTCTTTGGTTTCCCTGAAGTGGGGGAGCAATAGGAAGTGACATGGAAAAAGGGTTATAAAAGTTGCCAAAAGAAGATGGATTAATTCCTGAGCTTTTTGGAGAGACTTCTTGTGGACATATGCTGGCCTGGAGCTTTCTGTGCTGGAGATGTTTGCTGGGTGAGTGACTAAAGCTGAAGGAAGAGGCTTGTGTTGATGGAACCCTTGCTGAAGACACTACCTCTTGTCTTACAGGACTACCTCTACTCCACATGGAGATTGGAACTTGTAGAAGCCCTTGCAAGATGGTGAGCTAAACTTCTTTGGACAAAAGTTATAGGGTATCTAGGTGGCAATACTTTCTACTTCCTTCCTACATTTTTCTCTTTTACTATATCTCTATTAAACTAAATTGTTAAGAGAGGCTAACAGATTCTTTACCTAAGAGGTAATTTTATATACAGCAACCACAATCTTATATTTTTTAACTCTTACATTTATTCAAACTAATTTTAATGTTTACATATATAATATTTCAGCTTACAAAATCTATGTATTTAAGAGATATAGACAAATTAATCTTGGAAAAGAAAACACTTATACTTGTGGGTACCAAGAAAGAACTTCCAAAGTTTGTAGTACTTGAGCTGAGTTTCAAGAGATACTTGGAATCCAGAAAGTTGAAGTGAGTTGTAAGAGAATTGTAGATGTTGGGAACAACAGTGTACCAAAGCCCAAAGATAGGCGATAAGGCACAATATTTTTCATATTGGAATCTTGAGTTTGCTATATTGCAACAGAAATACTAAATATAATAAAAGCAAGGAAGATGTATAAAAGTCAGATAAGAGCTAGAAGAAATTTCTTGTGCCTTTTAAACACTTAAGTTAAAATTTTAATTTTGAAACTTTTTTTTTATGTAAAGGGTCATATCTTTCAATAGTAATGGCTTTCAGTTATTAGATTATAGTAGGTTGCAATAAAAAAAATAGTAATAGCTTCCCAAATAAAGATTGTAAAAACATGACTAGATTGTTACTTATGTATATACAAATATATTTGTATCTATATATTCACATATCTGAAAACGAACATAAGAAAAATCAATCAATAAACAATGATTAAGGAATTTCTGTGTGCTACACACTCTGCAAAGCATTGTAAATACAAATACAGGTAAAGAGTTTACCATAATCTAATGCTTCAAGGAGTTCACAATCTAATGAGGAAAACAACATCCAAATAGCTATATGCATACAGTGTATATTCGGAATAATTATGAAATAACAAAAGGAAGGAAATTGAAATAATAGAGACTGGGAAAGGTTCTCTTAGAAGGTGGCAATTTAGAAGAGATTTGAAGGAACTCAGGGAAAGCAGGAGCAGAAGACGAGGAATGAGAATATTCTATCCATAGGAGATATCTATTGAGAATGCATGCCACTAGGAGATAAGGTGTCTTGTTTAAGAAACAGTAGGGTGTCCCTGGATTGGAAGAGTAAATGCTGGAGTGTAAAGATATAATAAATTTTCTAATGCTTAATATACAAATATATTTGTAAAGCACTTAGCATATTGCTCTCATATCCCAGATCATTACTTTGCTATCTCCCATTCCATGTCTTAGACTAAGTATTATATGAATCATTTACTTTTCTGAGAATTACTTTCTTCCTATTTCTATGACCATAGACAACACTGATGACACAACAAAAGTTGGAGGCCAGTGATGTCTTTATATAATGTTAGACACAAAATTTTAAAGCAGGTCTTTTTTGTGGTGGTAAACCTCACCCACCCCACAAATGAAGAGTAAACTTATCACAATAAATGGCTACAAAAACGGTGTCATATGAATATAATTTAATGTTTTTGTACTATAAAAATTGAAGAAATAGATGTTTCAAAGAGACATGGAATAACTTGTATGTACTGATGCAGATTGAGATAAGTAGAACAAATATTACACTATAATATGAATTCTAAGAAATAAGCAATTTTGAAGACTAGAAAATTGATGAAAAATGAAATCAGTAGAAAAAATTGTACAATAAAAAACAGCCATGTAAAAGCTAACTTTGAAAAATATAAAATTTAATATTATAAAAACAATCAACTTCAAAAAATTAAAAATGTTCATCAATTCAATGGCCATTTTTGATTCTTGAGTACAGGTGAGAGAGATGATCAAATATTCTATCGACCCTCTGACAGAGCAGTTATAGACTGAGTGTGCAAAATGAAACCTATGTTATGTATTTATGTATGTATGTATGTATTAGACACAGTCAATAAAGTACTTTTTGTTCTGTATGACTATGTGTATTTGTCCCAAGGCATTTATATTTTCTTTTTCTTCCCAAAGAAAGAATGAGGAGGAAAAGAACAAAATATTTAAATAAGAAAAGGAAAATTCAATTAAATTCATTAGGAAAAAAGCCAATAAAGTAATAAATGAGGTATCTGAGAGAAGGGAATCATCTGTGAGTTTACATGGGCAACTTGAGTTGCTAGTAACTAAGAAAAAGAATTAATTGGATGGTGTGGTTTTTTTTTCCCTTTCCCTATGAGGTCATGGCAATTACTTCTTTCTCTGACTTAGGGATCTGATGAAGTGATTATATACATTTGCATTTACACTATTTGAAGTTATAATTATGTAAAACAGGACAATTTCTTCCAACCCAATTGAACTATTCAATGCAAATATGGATAATGTGACAGAGAATTCATTATTTAACTTAATTGAAACCTAGCCTTTCCCATTTTTCACTGGGTTTGTAAACAGGGAACTCAGATAAAAGAATTTGTAGTGACTACAAAGAAGTAGGGGAGGGGGATGATCTCTGGTGTCCTAAGAAGATGAATTTACCTGAAAAAAAAATTTTTTTAACAACTTACTACCATGCAGTGTGTTGAGGATACAAAGAAAAAAAACTGTAACTGTTCTTACCTTCAGGATATTTATATTCTACGGATTAGAGGGAAAAATGTGTGTGTGTGTGTGTGTGTGTGTGTGTGTGTGTGTGTGTGTGTGTGTGTTTTGTAATACTAGCTTTATCCTAATTACCAGAAATGCTACTTGAAGAGTTTTCACTAGAAGAATCGACCTCTATCTCTACCCTCCAATCCATGATTGTTTTGTCAGGCAGAGGAAATGTAACCAGACTAAACAATAGAAAAGGCAAACTTCTCCAAGATCAGAAACTATTGGATGGAATTGGAATAATGCCCTTCACTATAATTTTTTTGCTTTTATAATGCTTTTATGTGATATATTTCCCCCAATTCTACATCTCTTTTATTCTCTCCTAGTACATAACTCTCATCTCTACATTGTTTTTGGTAATCTTTCTTCCTTCACCCACTGCATCCTTCTAACTCACCTATAAATGATGACATTCTGAGGAGTTACATGTTACATGTATCATCTTCCCAAAAAGAAATGTAAGCAGCTTATCTTTATTGAGTTCCTCATAATTTCTCTGTCATGTTTTCAGGAGAAGAAATTAAAGCTATCTTTACTTCTTAAAAAAGTTCTATATTCCTATTGATTAGAGAAAGACAAATTAAAACAACTCTAAGGGATCGCCTCATACTTCTCAGAAGTGACAAATGAGGAAATACAGGTATAATAATTAACTTTTGCTGGAGCAGTAAACTGAACCAACTATTCTAGAAAAAAATATTTATGCATAAAGAGCTATAAAACTGTGTATATCCTTTGATCCAGCAAAACTATGATTAGGTCAGCACCCTGAAACCATTAGAATAAAATGGGGAAGTATGTATATATATATATAATAGAAAACAATTCAACATTTAGTAATATAATAGAGAATATATGTTACTATTGTGGTCTTCAATGATCTCATTTAAATGATTATTGCCTTATTTACTGCTTTATTCAACAGATGAAATCAAAAACATGTCCCAAAATATTGTTTCTTGAGATTGGGAAATTAAGACAGTGTATTTTTCTTTCTTTTTATTCCCAAACCTAATTATAAGATCCAAATATTTATCTTCTATGTCAAGCTTTCCAAGCAGGGCAATTTGAGTGGACTTTTGTTTTTGTTTTTCTTGTTTTAAAATACGAAGTTAATAAATAAATCCAGTGGAATTGCTCGTTTGCTATGGGGGGGAGGGAGAAGGGTAGGGAAAGAATATGAATCATGAAACCATGGAAAATAAATAAATTTTTAAAAAAGGGTCTTGTTAATAGTTTTATTTTATGAAATATACAACTAAATTCTGTTGCTTGTATTCAAGTTAAGGATCTTCCCTTGTTAGGGTTCAAAATGGGTGGCTTCCAGAGGAACACACGAGACAATGCAATCAAAGCAGGAGAAAGCTTTATTGCCAGTACGCACTGGGGAAACTCAGCAAAGAGAGTCCCGAAGCGTGCATTCAGAAGAGGGAATATATATATATATATTTCTAGGATATAGGTGCCTTTGTCTTAGGGTGAGCTAATAGTTAGACAGAGGGAGTAGGGGATGCTTTCAGGTGCCACAGGATATGATTCTTAATCTTCAAGGTTGTTCCATTTAGGAGTTGTGTCCCTGGGCTGTCAGCCAGGAGTTGTGTCCCTGGAACCTTGAGTCAGAGAGATAACTGGCCTGCTTGGGTAGTGTTCCTGGAACTTTGAGTCAGAGAGATAACTGACCTGCTTGGGCATGACATTATCCAAAACCCCCTGCTTAATTGCCATGTTTAGCTTTTTGGCCATAATATTCTTATAAGCTATAATATTTCTATAATATTTCTATAAGCTTTTTGCTATAACACCCTCAACCTAAAACATTGTTTCATTCCCACAATTTGAGTACAACTACCAAGAAAAAGTAGACTGGTCATCATTATGAACTCTGTATTCCTAGACCTCCCAAATTACATTTATTAGGGTAATGAGGAAGTCCTAATGCCTGATACTTTATTAGGTATATGATAATGTAGAAGTCATTTAATTTCTCAGAGTCTTAGTAATTTTAAAATTGTTATAATATTTGGTGTTCTGAACACACAACATTTTTATGATTCTCAATGATAATGTCATTATATAGTACTTTTTAAATTATTAAAGTACTATAAAAAGGCAGCTACTATTGCTATTACCCATGCAATATGACCTAAGAAATGAACTAAAATATACAGAGCAAGATAGTGTGTAATTACAATTTTTTACCCTAGGAATCATTACCCAGAATCCCACTTTCATCCTCACTTTACATTCTTATGTTTTAGATATAAAGTTTCTGTAACCTGTAAGAGGGAGATTTTAGATATTTATAGATATATATTTAAAGTGTGGCCACCAGGAATCAACAATTCAGATTGATTCCTTAATTAAAATAGACCCAAGTCAGGATCGGGTTTAAGGTAGTTTATTACAATTAAGAAGGTAAAAGGTAAGGAAATAAAGAGAGGGAGAGGCTAGTCCAGACCTGCAAAGGCCTGGACGGAGAGAGAAGGTTAAAAGGCTAAATAAATTAGGCTACAAGCCACAAGACCTAGCAATCAGATAGGCTAGAGCCTAATTAAGGTAGAGTCTTGAAAAAATGCCTAGGTAGGCCAAGGAAGTCAGCCTAACTTACCCATGTGACCATTCAGAGTAGAAGCTGCCTGCGGTCTCATCTGAGATCCTTCAACACCAAGTTCAAAGCGGGAACTCCCCTTAGCAGGAAGTAACCAACATATTTGAAGAGATAGTGTCTTTCATCACTTCCTATGGGTCCACCTCTAATTCAAGTGACCAAATGGCAGCCTCTGCACTGATTTGGACTGCCCAAAGGGCAGTCTCTTGTTCTTGATTTGTTACTTATTGTCACATGTGGGTAACTCATCTCCCCTCCCTACTATGGGAGGTGGGGATGGCATCATCTCAGGTAGGTAGAGTTTTGACTATGAATGGACTAGAACTAATTCCATTATCACAAACCCCACCATTGTGCTCTCTTCTCCCACTAACACAGTCGAAAAATCTTCTCTTTATTCAGGCTTTTATTTTTGTTCTTCTTATTTCCTCTACTTCAAATAATGATTAGTAAATTTTATAAAATATAATACTTGGAGCTACTGGATATTAATTTTATTTTACATTAGACATGTATTCAAATCTACTTATTAATTATTATTTAAATGAATTAAATTTATAAAAATGAATTAATATTGACAATAAAAAGCAACAACAATACTTATAAACAATAGTAATTATAATAATAATAATCTTAAGGTCCAGTGCAGCATCCAAAAGTGGAAATGAGAAGCAAGGAAAAGATACAGTAGAAGAATGTGAACCAGGATGATTTCAAGAACTTCATGTGCCCTAAGATAATGATGCTAGCTGTAAAAAATTGATAGGATATCCAAAAGCCTGATAAATTTGCTCTGGCATTTCTCTGGTTATACCACTGGGTTAGCACTCTGGTCAATGTGATGCAACTGATACTGATTCAAAGAAATAGGATAGCAATGGGTGGCAAAAAGACCCTACTAGAAGGCACCATTATGATAAACTTGATATAGTAGGCAATGGACTAGTGATACTCAGCCTTCTGATACCGTTAGGAGGCAAAAATAAACAAGAATAAGAAAAGAAATACCAAATAATCCTAGCAGTTGCAAGTGTGTCAGTGCAGATGACACTGACTACCAAAGTGGGCCAATGAAGTAGACTAAAAAAGTAAAATAAATTGAATTAGTCCATTAAAGATACTGAAGAAATACTTTCATTATATGTCAATGTTACATCTTAATAAAATTGAGAACCTATATCAATTGTGTAAACAAAGATTTCTTCCTGATTTTTGTCAATATTGCTCTTAGCCCCACGGGAAGAGAACACTATATTGCTAATAGGTCCTGGGTAATCAGAAAAATAACCTGATCTGTAAGCCTTATTTATTTTTTCTCTATTAAAAATATTAAATGCAATTAAGGTACTACTAAAATCTGAAGAGAAAAAAAAACCTGAGGTCATAGAAAATATTCACTTAGCCTTAATTCCAGAAATAATTCCTAATAATGAAACTGATGAAAATTAATCATGTGATGCCAGAGATGATTGAAAAAAATTGAGACATACTAGACTGAAGTTTTAAAAATATATAACTGAGTTTAATGGTATGACTAACTCTAAGAACAATTAAGACAAAACAAAGTAACACAAAAAACAAATAAACAGAATTTGCAACTATCATGAAAACACATCTTCTCAATATTTTAAGATAGTGTAATTCATTTCAGGATGCGAGCACAACAATGTAAGTAGTTACCATGGTAAGGATCATGAAAGAAAAAGTAAAACTTTCAAGGAATGCCCCCAAGGAGAGGCATCGAACACTACTTTTGCAGAAGTGACTTAAAAGATGATTTGTGAAAAGGTATTGGGAGATTATATCAACATCAGGCTTATTCTGATAGAAAAATAGATTCACATGTTACTTCTTTAATGCAACAACAACAAAAAAAAGAAATAAAAAAATAAAAATGTAGAAAAATGAGTATATAAGAAATTCTGAATTCCCTTAATCAGCAAGTAAAAGGTGATATAAATATAACATTAAGCTGTCAAAAAGTTAATCTCTTGTAAGGATTCAAAGCAGTGCCAGGATCAATGGAATCCATTCATATTAAATAAAAAGTTTACTATATAACCAAACTAAAATTATCTTCTATATTCCCCCCAAAAAATTTCCATTCATTCTAATTTCCATAAAGATACACCAAGAATCTTTCTACTTCTGACATTTCCCCACTATTTTTGTGCCTCCATATACCTGATCTGACTCACTATCATGGTTTAGCTCTCTCCTGACATTCTCCCATTTCCCATAACACCCAATTTATATACTCTAAATGTTTTCCTATTTCCTTATAACCCTGACTGTTAGAACTAATAGTAAATGGAAAAATAGGGGAAAATTTTTCAGTGGCTGATATTTTTCCCCTTCAAGTAACATTAATTCAAAAAATATTTCTATTTGAAGGAATAATACAATGACTTCCCTACATTCACATAAGTAAATAAATTTAGAACTTAAATTCAGGTCTTATAATTACAAAGCCATTGGACTTTCCATTTCTTCCTAATGCTTTTCTCTAATAAGTGCCTTCAGAGACTAAAGAGTAAATTAAGTAGAGCAAATTTTAGAATCTCAGGAACAGACAGGGCTATCTATTTTTATTTAGGTAGGAATCTTTTGATATCTATTAATTCACACAACAGGTTGTGTAATGTTCAACCTTATCCAAGATAAGAGAGGGACAATGGTCTTTCTCTCCTCTCCCCAGGGATGCAGGAATGGTCTGATTAAGAATTAGACAATGGATCTGAAAAGCTGATGTCTGATCAAAGTAAAACCTGCTATTTGCATCATATATTTTTGCTGATATTGACCTAAAAGAAAACAACAGCTTGGAAAAGGGAAAAGTGTAAGCAAAAATAGAATCTAGTGCTATAAAAGAATGTACAGCAGAGCTGTCAAAAGCCAAACAGAAATGTTGGAAAGATTTTTAAGCTTTATTGTAATTTCCACCCGTTAAGCAATTTTTTTACTCCCTCCTCCCTCCTCTTTAGCCCTCCTCCTTGCACATGCATTCTCTCAGCTGAATAGGGACACTTGACTAATCAGTTTCATTTCCCCTTTATCAGCAATTCTCACTTCCTGGTTCTGATGCACTTGGTGCCATGATCAGGGTCCTACCATGGGAATGAATTGAAAAATGCGTGTGTGCTCACGTGCGTGCATTGATCCTGCATGTGAAAGAGAGAGTCAGAGACAGAGACAGAGAAAGTTAGAGAGAGGGAATTTGGGAAACAAACATGAAAAGGAAAACACATTTGGGCAAATTTTGCTTTTCTTAATGACTTCAACATTTAAAAAAAATTATCACTAACATAGTCCAAATGTTTAATTTTTCTGCAAATGAACATTTTAATTCATCTCATTATATTATGACCCAGTGATTAATGAGCAGAAAACTGACAGATATTATGCCTAGGAAAAAAGCTCAATTAGACCTGAAGCCAGGAGGGCAGGCTACATCTATATGAAATCAAACCTATTAGGTGATTTAGCCAATCTAGAATATGTGTACATACACATAATATTTATTTAGGTTTGTTTGTGAGAGAGTTCGATATTCTCTGGTTCGGGAGGGTACCCTTTTAAAGAATTAACAAACTCCAACAAATCTTTAAAAAGAGAGTAATAAAAATAGAATGAATGGCCAGGAGACCGGTGCCACCCTGAGGAGAAGGGGTCCAGGATTTTTATATCTTAAAGAACCAGAGACTGTGAAGGTGAGGAAAGAGGGGCACACATGGGAGATTAGGTGACATTCCCATATGAGGTGCCTTGGGATCTGGGATAGAAGCAAAGGTATACATTGTTTTATGACATGTTAAGCCATGATTATAAAGGACGGTGAGTTGCATATCTTTGAGAATCTAGTGATGTCTGAGATGCAAACAGGAGGTACATATTGGTACTAACCACTCTTATCAGCAAGCATGGGGAAATATACCTAAAATAGCATGAAATACATCTCTCAGTGAACTCTCCGTTCATGCAGTTTGTTCTTTTATTTGTATCACGACCGCCTTTCTTGACTACCAACATTCCTGGGGTCAAGGATTGAGAAATTCTCCATATACTCTTTTGAGAAATTCCATACATTCCTCTAGAGCAATGGTAGGCAACATTTTTGGCCATGAGAGTCATAAACGCCTATGAAAGGAGGAGGATAGAGGTGGAAGGCGCTGGAATATGGGGTGTGGGCTGAAGGGCCCCCTGAGGCACATCCTGGGGCTCTGCCTGGACTGGTCAGTTGGTAAGTGGAGCCAGATATGGCTCAAGAGCCATACATTGCTGACCCCCGCTCTAGAGATTTGGGGTACCCAGGGGATCCTGTACCCCAATATCACCACCTTGCAGAGGCCAATCATGGGGAAAGATATCACTTCTACTCTGTTTAGATACATTGATCTCTTCTATTTTTGAGCTAGGTTAGTTTGCACTTGCTTTTGTAGCAGCCTAAAAGTTTCTGGCTCCCAGGGACTTAACATATTGGGGACTTACAGTGCAGACACACATTATCAGCTTTACACTTACTACAGCTCAGGTCTCCCAAACTCAAGTAATTCACCAAACAGCCTCTCTAGTAGCAGGGATTATAGGCAAGTACGCAAACCATTTTTTTAATGGCTTAATTACTCCTGTATCTTATTATTCAGTTCTAATTCACAGAAAAAAGTATGTCTAATTGTGCTCTCATTTAAAAAGTGAGAGAAATAATAATTGACATGTATCAAGTTTGCACAAGCAACAACCAAAATAAAATTAAAATTTGAACCCCAATCATGTGACTCTATAACTAGTACTCTTTCCTCAAATGCTGTCAAATCTTGAAAATGACACATTGAGATTCTATTATAAACAGATGTAAAATAACAAGTTACTTCATAGTATTAAATCATTTTTTACTGTGATTTGAATATGGAGACAGAAAAAAAATCAACCTAAAAGCAAATGAAAAAAATTTGAAAAAGCAATGACGTGGAAGAAAATAAGTATGGGATTTAGGATCAGGAGACCTAAGTTTTTATCTTTTATATATTTGCTAGGTGTATAAACATGAACAAACCATTTAATTTCTTTAGTCCTTAGTCAACCTAGAAAAACACAGAACTACCAAAGCCTTTACAAAAGAACACAGACTTAATCAGGACAAAGGAGACACTTCTCTTATGGCTACCACACAGTAATACCAAGCTCTGAAACTCTGGGGACAATGTCTCTAGGGGAAAAACACCATGAAAAAGACTTTGTGTTAAACTAAAGGAGTTTGGGTTCTATTTATAACTGAAGGAACATAAGCAAAGAGAAATGACTGATTGATTACAATGGGGCTTCAGAAAAAAGTTGTAGCCAGAGGCTAAGGCCATACTGGTTCAACCTATGGCATATTTATCACAGGAATCTGCTCCCCTCTCCCTCTCCACACATGAAGACATTTCTCAAATGACACACCCCCTGCCCAGCAGCCCAATGGAAGTGCTTTCTCTGTCCCCTCTCTGGAGTAAGGTAGGGGACTCATGTGGCAGTTTGGGCACTAGATCTCTAAAAGGTTCTCCATCACTGGGCTAGGATATCTGGAAGAGTCCTAAATACAATAAGAGAAAATAAGAAGCAAAATAGAGTACTTAAGGTTTAACTATATTCACTATATCTATTCTCATTTTGGTTGTTTGATACTGTATTGTTTAGTCTGGGAGAAGGGACAGTCAGGGAGATTTTAGAACACAAGTTTCCATGGGATAAAGGTAAATTTGTGGTTTCATAAAATGATGTTATCACCTGTTTTCATCATTATAGTTATGGGAATGTGAGTGGTTTACTTATGTTCTTTCAAAGAATCAGCAAAACAGTGTCTTGTGAACCTAGCAGAACTCTATAAGATTTAATGGCCCAAATAGTCATATGATCAGCAGGTAAAGTGCCCAATTTTAAAATTTCTACTCCAGAAAAACACTGAAGTTCACACCAGATCAAATAATCTTGTAACCTACAGTTTTCTGTATATAGAGACAATGTAAGCTGAAGGCTTCTTTAAGACAATTACAATGTACAATACTTTGAAAATTCAGGGAACTACAGCAGGGGAATTCAATATTTCCTATACAGCTTATACTAAGTGATTCCTAGCAGACTGTCCTGATTCACCAGAAAGATCCCTGAAGATCCAGTGATTTAATCTCAAAGATTGAGAAGAAAGGCTTCTTCTATGAAATTAGAGGTAAGCACAAGAATCCAAGGGATCCAAGTTATTATTAAGCACGTTAAATGTATAAAAATATCATATCAGAGCATTCAATTTAGTCCTAAAAACAAACTTCAACTTTAAAAACTAAATCTGGAAACAGTAACTTAAAAAAAATAAAAACAGGCACACATATGAGTATTAAGTATTATTGTAAAGCTAACTCAGTAACAACTTCAAACACAGATTCAAAGGAAAAAAAAAATTCCAGAGAGTTTATGAATACTCAGAAGAGATGATGCAAGAAATAAACAATGTAATAAAAGATCTGATGAAGAATTAAAAAATGAGAAGATTAGAAGAGAAAATGATAAAACACCTAAAAAATGGAAACTATGAAAATTAGAAGAAAAAACAAACAGAAATCAAAGACTCTATGAGACATCAAAATATATCAGAAGAAAATAAAATTACTGGAAAACTAGAAGAAAATGTAAGATCTATATAAAAAAGTTGCTTTACAAATTAAGGAGAGATAATTTAAGAATTACTCATTTGAAAATAATGACTTTTAGCTTTCGGGTTAAGATAGCTGCAGAGTAGAACAGGACACTTAACTCTCCTCACAACCGACCACCAGCATACCTCCAAAGGACAAAAAAACCAAGTCCAGATGAAAGAAGGGACTCCATAATAGGGCTCAGTATCAAAGGTACATGGGATATGGGCATTTCCATGCTATAAGGGGGGAAATAGCTCTCATCAGAACGCGAGCTGATCTACACTCTCCCACCCCACCCACAGTACCAGAGTCACGGGCTGCACACCAGAGTTAGAGTGAACAGGGGACCAAAATATACCTTCTTGGCAACTAACTGGGATCACCTGGAGATTGCTCCTGAGAGCAGCAAGACTTGAGACCCCAGGAGGCTGGAGAGCACATATCTTGGGCAAGGGATGGAGCTGAGAGAAGCAGCAGACAGTGGAAGCAGCTCAGTAAGCTGAGACTCAGGGGAGAACCTCAGGCAAAGGAGCAAGCATTAGCCAGTTTCCAGGCTCTGGCCAGCTGACTAGGACTACCCGGGTGTTGACCCTGAGAACACCTAGATGAGAGAATCCAGGAGGCTGGCGAGCACAGACCTCAGGCTCAGGAGTGAAGCTGAGAGGGCCTGTGGACAGCAGAGGCCTACTAAACAGTGGAAACCAGGAGACTCACAAAGTAGCCTCAGGCAAAAACTGGTCCTTAGCTCTATACACAGAGAGTCTGCCTGCCTCATTCAAACTTTTGGTTGAGAAAGAAAATCCAGCATAATGAAGATAAGCAAGGCCCAAGAAATAACCAAAAAGGGGCTGCCAGGTTAAGATGACTGCAGACTAGAAGCAGGGAGCCTTTACTCTCCTCACTGATCCAAAGAGCATACCTCCAAAGGCCAAAAAAACCCAAATATGGATGAAAGAAGGGACACCATGATGGGTCTCAGTATCTAAGGTACATGGGATTTGGGCACTTCCATGCTATGAGGTGGGGAAATAACTCTCATTAAAACGTGAGCTGATCAACCCTCCCCCACCCCACCCACAGTACCAGAGTCAAAAACTGTGCACCAGAGTTAGAGTGAGTGTGGGGTGCAAAATCTAGCTCCTTGGCAGCTAACTGGGACCACTAGGAGCTTGTCCCTGAGAGCAGCAAGATTTGAGACCCAAGGAGGCTTGAGAGTGCAGATGTTGGGCCCAGGAGTGGGGCTGAGAGAGGCAGCAGATAGTGGAAACAGCTGAACACGCTGAGACTCAGGGTAAAACCTCAGGTGGAGCAGCAAGCGTGGGCTAATTTCTGGGCTCTGGACTGCCAACTAGAACCATGGAGGGTTGTCCCTGAAAATAGCTAGACCAGAGACCCCAGGAGGCTGAGGAGGACAGATATTGAACTCAGGTATGAGACTGAGAGGAGCCATGGACAGAAGAGGCCTAGCAGACAGTGGAAGCCAGGAGACTCACAAAGTACCCTCAGGTAAAAACTGCTCCTTAGCTCTATACAAAGAGAGTCTGCCTGCTTTACTCAGACTTTTGGCTGAGAAAGCATAATGATGCCAAGCAAGGCACAAGAAATTACCACCAAAATGACCAAGAAAAAAGCTCTGATACTTGATAACTTCTGCACAGAAAAAGCCCAGAAAACACACAAGGACAAACAATTGAGGGCATCTAAACCTTCCCAAAAAAATGAAAATTGGTAACAAGCTTTTGAAGAGTTCAGATCTGAGGCCATGAGAGAGATGGAAGAGATCTGGCAAGAAAATAAAAGTTTAAAAGGTAGAATTTTGCAATTGGAAATTGATTTTCAGAAATCAAATGAAATGATAAGCAAATTGAAGACCAGAAATGACTAGGTGGAAGCCATGAAGAGCCATAGACCAGACTGAAAAGGAAAACAAAAAGATTATAGATGAAAATCAGTCTTTAAAAGTCAGAATTGGGCAGGTAGAAGCCAATGATCTCACAAGACAGCACGAATTAATAAAGCAAATTCAAAAGACTGACAAAATAGAAGGAAACATGAAATATTTCAATGAGCAGATAATTATCAAGAAAACAGGTCTAAAACAGACAACTCGAGAATTATTGGTCTTCTGGAAAAATCAGAGACAAATAGAAATCTAGATATCATACTACAAGAAATTATGCAAAAAAACTGCCCAGATGTCCTTGAACAAAAGGGAAAAATAGACATTGAAAGAGTCCATAGAATATCCTCTACACCAGTGATTCCTAAAGTGGGTGCCACCACCCCCTGGTGGGTGCTGCAGTGATCCAGGGAGGCAATGATGGACACAGGTGCATTTATCTTTCCTATTAATTGCTATGAAAAATAAAAAAAACATTAATTTCCAGGGGGCTAAGTAATTTTTTTTTCTGAAAAGGAATCAGTAGGCCAAAAAACTTTGGGAACCACTGCTCTACACTAAATCCTCAGAAGAAAATCTCCAGGAATGTAAGAGCCAAATTCAAAAGCTTCCAAGTTAAGGAGAAAATATTACAAGAAGCCAGAAAGAGACAATTCAGATATCAAGGAACACCAATCAAGATTACACAGGATCTGGCAGCCTCCACACTAAAAGACCCCAAGGCTTGCAACATGATATTCAGAAAGGAAAAAGTATTGGGTCTACAAGCAAGGATAACCTATCCATCAAAACTGACTATATACTTCCAGGGGAAAGTATAGGCATTCAACAAAATAGAAGATTTCCAACTATTTGTACAGAAAATACCAGGACTTAATGGAAAGTTTGATATCCAACCACAGAAACCAAGAGAAACATGAAAAGGTAAATGAGAAAGAGAGGGGAAAGAAAAAAAAAACTCTTAACTTTAAATTTCCGTATTAGAGGACTTCAATAACATCAAATTATTTGTATTCCTACATAGAGAAATGTTATGTGTAATTCTAAAATATTGCATTCACTATTACAGTAATTAGAAGAATTAGTCATAGGGAGAGGTTGGAGTACTAAATGGTCTAAGATGAAATGGGGGGGGAGTGTGGGTGGGTATAGAAGATGGCATCAAAAGAAACGTGAAGGAATAAGAAAAATAAGATAACTTATACCACACAAAGAGGGCATGGGAAGGGGAAAGGATGAATACTCTTAAAAGAAGGAGAGGGGGAAGCTGGATGTCTCAGTGGATTGAGAGCCAGGTCTAGAGACAGGAGGTCCTAGGTTCAAATCTGGCCTCAAACACTTCCTAGCTGTGTGACCCAGGGCAAGTCACTTAACCCTCATTGCCTAGCCCTGCAACACATAAAATTAATATAGAAAGAATATATATATATATATATATATATATATATATATATATATATATATATAAAATATATTAAGGTTTAAAAATTTTTAAAAAGGAGAGGAAAAGAGGTTTAATAGGATATACTTAAACCTTACTCTCAGTGAATTAATTCTGAGAGGAAAGAGTAGCTAGATCCATCGGGATATCAAATTCTATCTAACCCTACAGATAAAGTTAGAAGGGAGAAACCAAGGGGGGGGGCAATGCAATGGGGAAGTGATTAAGGGAGGGAATGATAGGAGGTAATTCATTAGGTTTTAAAAATAACAAGAGGGGAATAAAAAGGAGGGATGGAAAAAGAAGTAAACCAAGGGACAGGATAAGGGGGACTGATTTAAAACAAACCACTTGTTTAAAAGGAAATAGCATAAGATGAATGAGTAGAACTAGAAGAAGATATCAAAATGTTGGGGAATACACAGCTGATAATTAAAACTCTGAATGCAAATGAGATGAACTCACCCATAAAACAGAAGCAAATAGCAGAGTAGATTAGAAAACAAAATCCTATCATATGTTGTCTACAAGAAACACAGATGAGTCAGGTGGACATACACAGGCTTAAGGTCAGCAGCTGGAGCAAAATCTAATGGGCTTTGTAGTATACAGAATTGGGGTCATATAGTTTTTTTCTAGCTTTGGCTGAGTTCCAAAAGCTGTTAGAGGTTTAGAATCTTGAGGAAAAGGAGTTGACTGGATCTTCCGTAGAGGAAGGTGGTCAATGAGTGAGCTGCTTTGATTACCTAGCTTTAATATTGAAATTTAGCCTAGCTTTGATATATTTACTTAAGAAATTATTATTTTAGATAAACCCTTTATATCTTCCTTTCCTATTACCATCCCTGCCTTTTCCCTCCCTTACCTTATATGTTGTGAAGTTAATAAGGAGAGTAATTAGAGAGGAGTTAAATCTGTGAAGGATTACCTAATTGATAGCATTAGTTATAGTTGGTCAGTCATCATTTATTCCCTTTAGATAGCACCTAGTAAAAATTGAGTTTAAGGCAGGTCCTTACTCAGACTCCATCATTACTTCCCTTCCCCCACCTGAGGTTCCTGAGACAACTGATAGGGCTTTCCTTTGATCCACCTTCCTAACAAACCATCCTTCAAACAAAATAAACCCTTTTTGTGTTTCAACAACCCTAATTAGTATAATTTGTATGTTAGTTATCAAGAGGGAAGAAGAGGGAAAGAGACAACATACTCTGGGTTAGAGGAATCTGGGGCATCCATCTTGAAGGAAGGTGCTACTTCAAAGCAAGTCCCTTCCTGTGAAATTAACTGAAGCCTGTTTGTTAATTTCAGTCTAGTCTATTTCCCTCAGCTTGTGTTTGAGTCTAAGTCCCAGTCTGTAAGCCTGCTGTGCTTGTCTGTTTATTTTAATTTCTCTCTCCCTAAAATTCTCTGTTACCCTTCTGAGTTATACTCCTGACTTCAGTCCTAATTATACCTTGAATCTCCTTCAAGCCCAGCCTGCCTGTAACTGAGATTACCCACTTAACAGATCTCCAACTTCCTCCTTTCAATTCCCTTATCCCAAACACCTTTTCTCAAATTACCCACATAACAGCTTCAACTGAGAAAAAGAAGACAGGAGTGGCAATCCTGATTTGTGACAAAGTCAAAGTAAAAATAGATCTGATTAAAAGAAACAGGGAAGGTAATTATATCCTGATAAAAGGCAGTATAGACAATGAAGAAATAGCAGTACTCAACATGTATACATCAAATGGTATAGCCTCCAAATTTCTAAAGGAGAAACAGGCAAAACTCAAGGAGGAAACAGATAGTAAAACTATATTAGTGGGAGATCTAAACATTCCTCTATCAGATCTAGATAAATCAAATAAAAAAATAAATAAGAAAGAGATAAGAGAGGTGAATGAAATCCTAGAAAAATGAGAGTTAATAAATAAGTGGAGAAAAATAAATAGGAACAAAAAGGAATACACCTTCTTTTTGGCTGTACATGGTACTTTCACAAAGATTGATCCTGTACTAGGGCACAGAAACAATGACAAACAAATAGAAAAGTGCAGAAATAATAAATTCAACTTTTTCAGATCATAATAAAATAAAAATAATAATCAGTAAGGGCACATGGACAGGCAAACCAAAACTAATTGGTTTTAATATAATTTCCACGCTATAAAGGGGTGAAACAGCTCTCACTAAAACACGAGAGGAAAAAGCCCCTCCCCCACTCCCCACACTACACACATCGCCAAGGCCAATGCACAAGAGTGAAAGGAGAATTGGGGCACCCAGTAAGTCACTGGCAGCTCCAGGGCTTGTACCTGAGAGCTGCAAGACTTAGGACCCCAAGTGGCTAAAGAAAGCACACAGACTTTCCTGAGCGTCTGTGTGGGTGAAGGCAGAGCCCTAGGCGAGGACATAGATCTCGAGCACTGGCTTGGACCTCGAGTGGGGACCCTATGCAGATGGGAGTGCTGCTGTAGAAGCAGCCCCTGAGATGGCTGAAGTAGCTTCGGGCAGAGGGACAGTCCAGGGAAAAACAGGAGTCTCGCCCCCAAGAACAACAAGTCCTGAGACTTGGGAGCCTAGAGAGAGCAGATAGACCCTGAGTGTGAGGATAAAGCACAGAAGGCGCAGGTCTAACAACATAAGAAAAATAGGATATTCTATTACACACAAAGTGGGCATGGGAAGGGGTGGTGATAAATACTATTATAAGAAGGAGAGGAAGAGAGCATTAAGAGATAATATTTAAACCTTACTATCAGTGTAATCAACCCAGAGAGGGAAGAGAAGCTATATTATCTATTGGGATAAAAAACTCTATCTAAACCTACTGAGAAAGTCAGAAGGGATAAACTAAAGGGAGCAGGGAAGTGGGGAGGTCAAAAAAGGGAGAGGAGAAGAAGGGGGAGAGAATTCATTATGCCTTTAAAAATAAAAAGAGGGGAATAACAATGGAGGAGATAGAAAGCGAAGTCAATCATAGGAGGGGATAAGAGATACCAGCTCAAAGCAAACCACTGGTTTAAAAGAAAATATTGTAAGAAGAAGGGGTGGGTCTAGGGGAGGATACAAAAATGTCAGTGAATGCACAACTGATAATTATAATTCTGAATGTGAATGGGATGAACTCACTCAAAAAGCAGAAGCAAAAGGAGAGTGGATCAGAAACCAAAATCCTACTATATGTTGTCTACAAGAAACACATATGAGGCGGGTGGATATACACAAGTTTAAGGTTAAGGGCTTGAGCAAAATTTTTTGGGCATCAAATGAGAAAAAGAAGGCAGGAGTGGCTATTATGATTTCTGACAAAGCCAAAGTAAAAATAGATATGATTAAAAAAGACAGGGAAGGTCATTACATCCTGATTAAAGGCAGTATAGACAATGAGGAAATAACAGTGCTCAATATATATGCACCAAGTGGTATAGGATCCAGATTCATGAAGGAGAAACTGGCAGAGCTCAAGAAGGAAATAGATAGTAAAACTATAACAGTGGGAGATCTAAATATTCCTCTTTCAGATCTAGATAAATCAAACCAAAAAATAAATAAGAAAGAGGTAAGAGAGGTGAATGAAGTCCTAGAAAAATTAGATTTAATTGATATGTGGAGAAAAATAAATAGGGACAAAAAGGAATACACCTTCTTTTCAGCTGCACATGGTACATTCACAAAGATTGACGATGTAATAGGGCATTGAAACATTGCAAACAAATGCAAAAGAGCAGAAATAATAAATATAACCTTCTCAGATCATAATGAAATAAAAATAATAATTAGTAAGGGCACCTGGACAGGTACATCAAAAACCAATTTGAAATTAAAAAATATGATTCTCCAAAACCAATTAGTCAAAGAAGAAATCATAGAAACAATCAACAATTTCATTGAAGAGAATGATAATGATGAAACATCCTATCAAACTCTGTGGGATGCAGCCAAGACAGTACTCAGGGGGAAATTTATATCCTTGAGTGCATATATTAACAAATTAAGGAGGACAGAGTTTAA
This sequence comes from Gracilinanus agilis, assembly GCF_016433145.1. Taxonomy (NCBI): domain Eukaryota; kingdom Metazoa; phylum Chordata; class Mammalia; order Didelphimorphia; family Didelphidae; genus Gracilinanus; species Gracilinanus agilis. The sequence continues at coordinate 409,896,704 of NC_058130.1, forward strand.
TGAATTGGGTATGCAACTCAAAAAATTAGAAAGAGAGACAATTAAAACCCCCAGATGAAAACTAAATTAGAAATACTAAAGATTAAGGGAGAAATTATTAAAATCGAAAGTAAAAGAACTATTGAATTAATAAATAAGACTAGAAGCTGGTACTTTGAAAAAACAGATAAAATAGACAAAGTACTGGTCAATTTAATAAAAAAAAGGAAAGAAGAAAACCAAATTGACAGTATTAAAGATGAAAAGGGAGACCTCACCTCTAATGAAGGGGAAATTAAGGCAATCATTAAAAACTATTTCGCCCAATTATATGGCAACAAATATAACAATTTAGGGGATATGGATAAATATTTACAAAAATATAAATTGCCTAGATTAACAGAAGAAGAAATAGAATACCTAAATAATCCCATATCAGAAATAGAAATTGAACAAGCCATTAAAGAACTCCCTAAGAAAAAATCACCAGGGCCTGATGGATTCACAAGTGAATTCTATCAGACATTCAAAGCGCAACTAATCCCAATACTATACAAATTATTTGATATGATAAGCAAAGAAGGAGTCCTACTAAATTCCTTTTATGACACAAATATGATACTGATTCCAAAGCCAGGGAGATCAAAAACAGAGAAAGAAAACTACAGACCAATCTCCCTAATGAACATAGATGCAAAAATCTTAAATAGAATACGAGCAAAGAGACTCCAGCAAGTAATTAAGAAGATCATCCACCATGATCATGTGGGATTTACACCAGGACTGGAAGGATGGTTCAATATTAGGAAAACCATCCACATAACTGACCATATCAATAGTCTAACAAACAAAAATCACATGGTTATCTCAAAAGATGCTGAAAAAGCCTTGGACAAAATACAGCATCCATTCGTATTGAGAACACTGAAAAGTATAGGAATAGAAGGACCTTTCCTAAAAATAATAAACAGTATATACCTAAAACCACCAACAAGCATTATATGCAATTGGGAAAAATTAGAAGTCTTCCCAATAAGATCAGGTGTGAAGGATGTCCATTATCACCTCTATTATTCAACATAGTACCAGAAACACTAGCAGTAGCAATTAGAGAAGAAAAAGAAATTGAAGATATCAAAATGGGCAATGAAGAGACTAAGCTATCACTCTTTGCAGATGATATGATGGTATACTTAAAAAATCCTAGAGAGTCAACTAAGAAGCTTGTAGAAATAATCAACAACTTTAGCAAAGTTGCAGGTTACAAAATAAATGCACATAAATCATCAGCATTTCTATATATTTTCAACACATCACAGCAGCAAGAGGTAGAAAGAGAAACACCATTTAAAATCACCCTGGACAATATAAAATACTTGGGAATCTATCTACCAAAACAAACACAGCAATTATATGAAAGCAACTACAAAACACTTTCCAAACAAATAAAATTGGATCTCAACAATTGGAAAGCCATTAATTGTTCATGGGTAGGATGAGCTAACATAAAAAAATGACGATCCTACCCAAATTATTATACCTATTTAGCGCCATACCTATCAAATTACAAAAAAAAACTTCTTTACTGAATTAGGAAAAACTATAACCAATTTCATTTGGAATAAGAAAAGATCACGAATATCAAGGGAAATAATGAAAAAAAATGTGAAGGAAGGGGACCTAGCAGTACCAGATATTAAACTATACTATAAAGCAGCAGTTATTAAAACAATATGGTACTGGCTAAGAGATAGAAGGGAGGATCAGTGGAATAGACTTGGGGTTAATGACATCAGCAAGACAGTGTATGATAAACCCAAAGAGCACAACTTTTGGGACATGAATCCACTATTTGACAAAAACTTCTGGGAAATTTGGAAAACAATATGGGAAAGATTATGTTTAGATCATCATCTCACACCCTACACCAAGATCAATTCAGAATGGGTGAATAACTAGAATATAAAGAGGGAAACTATAAATGAGTTAAGTGAACACAGAATAGTATACTTGTCAGATCTCTGGGAAAGGAAAGATTTTAAAACCAAGCAAGAATTAGAGAAAATTACAAAATGTAAATTTAATGGTTTTGATTATATTAAGCTAAAAAGCTTTTGTACAAACAAAAACAACGTAGTCAAAATCAGAAAATCAGAAGGGAAACAACAAATTGGGAAAAAATCTTTATAACAAAAAAATCAAGCCATTCCTGTATTGATAAATGGGCAAGAGATATGAATAGGCAATTTTCAGGTAAAGAAATCAAAAGTAGCAATAAGCACATGAGAAAGTGTTCTAAATCTCTAATAATTAGAGAAATGTAAATCAAAACAACTCTGAGGTACCACCTCACACCTAGCAGATTGACTAAAATGAAAGAAGGGGAGAGTAATGAATGTTGGAGGGGATGTGGCAAAATTGGGACATTAATGCATTGCTGGTGAAGTTGTGAACTGATCCAACCATTCTGGCTGGCACTTTGGAACTGTGCTCAAAGGTCTATAAAAGAATGCCTGCCCTTTGATCCAGCCATACCACTGTTGGGTTTGTACCTCAAAGAGATCATAGATAAATAGACTTGTATGAAAATATTAATAGCTGCACTTTTTGTGGTGGCAAAGAACTGGAAAAGGAGGGTATGTCCTTCAATTGGGGAATGGTTGAACAAACTATGGTATATGCTGGTAATGCAATACTATTTTGCTAAAAGGAATAACAACCTAGAGGAGTTCCAGGTGAACTGGAAAGAGCTCCAGGAATTGATGCAGAGTGAAAGGAGCAGAGCCAGAAGAACATTGTACACAGAGACTGATATAGTATGGTAAAATCGATGTAATGGACTTCTGTACGAGCAGAAAGCAATGACACAGGACAGGTCTGAGGGATTTATGGTAAAGAACGCTACCCACATTCAGAGGAAGGACTACAGGAGAGGAAACATATAAGAAAAACAAATGCTTGAATGCATGGGCTGAGGAGGACATGATTGGGGATGTGGACTCGAAACTACCACACCAATGCAACTAACAACAATTTGTAAATAAGTCTTGAACAAGGACACATGTTAAAACCAGTGGAAATGTGCATCGGCTATGGGTGGGGATAGAGTGGGGGGTGAAGGGGAAAGTAGGAGCTTGAATCATGTAACCATGTTAAAAATGAATATTAATAAATGATTAAAAATTAAAAAAGGAAAGAAGAAATTCAAATTAGTAATATCAAAGATGAAAAGGGAGACCTCACCTCTAATGAAGAGGAAATCAAGGCAATCATTAAAAACTATTTTGCCCAATTATATGGCAATAAATATAGCAATCTATGTGATATGGCTGAATATTCACAAAAATATAAATTGCCTTGGTTAACACTAGAAGAAATAGAATACTTAAAATAATCCCATATCAGAAAAAGAAATTGAACAAGCCATCAAAAAACTCCCTAAGGAAACATCCCTAGGACCAGATGGATTCACAAGTGAATTCTATCAGACCTTCAAAGAAAAACTAAATTCAATACTATACAAACTATTTGACACAATAAGCAAAGAAGGAGTTCTACCAAACTCCTTTTATGACTCAAATATGGTACTGATGCAAAAGCCAGGTAGATCAAAAACAGAGAAAGAAAACTACAGGCCAATCTCCCTAATGAACATAGATGCAAAATATTTTAAAAGAATACTAGCAAAAGAATCCAGCAAGTGATCATGAGTGTTATTCATTATGATCAGGTGCGATTTATAACAGGAATTCAAGGAGGGTCCAACATTAGGAATACCATTTACATAATTTACCATATCAACTAGCAAAACAACAAAAACTACATTGCTGAAAAAGCCTTTGACAAAATATTAAACCCATTCCTACTGAAAACACTAGAAAGTATAGGAATAGAAGGGCCTTTACTAAAAATAATAAATGGTATATATCTAAAACTATTAACAAACATCATTTGCAATGGGCATAAACTTGAAGCATTCCCAAAAAGATCAGGAGTGAAACAAGGATCCATTTTCACCTCTATTTTTTTAATATTGTACTAGTAACACTAACTGTAGCAATTAAAGAAGAAAAAAAAATTGAAGGTATTAAAATAGGCAATGAGGAGACCAAGCTATCACTCTTTGCAGATGATATGATGGTCTACTTAAATAGTCCTAGAGAATCAATTAAAAAGTTAGTGGAAATAATCAACAACTTTAGCAAAGTTGCAGGATACAAAAAAATTCCATTAAATCATCATCATTTCTATATATTTCCAACACATTGCAGCAGGAAGAGTTAAAAAGAGAAATTCCATTTAAAATTACCCTAGCCAATATAAAATACTTTGGAATCTATTTACCAAGACAAACACAGGGATTATACGAATCCAACCTTTCCACACAATTAAAACTAGATCTAAACAATTGGAAAAACATTGATTGCTCATAGGTAAGACAAGCTAACATAATAAAAATGACTCTCCTACCCAAATTAATTTACTTATTTAGTGCTATACCTATCAAACTACCAAAAAACTTTTTTAATGAATTAGAAAAAATTAAGAGAAATTTCATTTGGAAGAAAAAAAGACCAAGAATATCAAGAGAAATAATGGGGAAAAAATGATGGAAGATGGCCTAGCATTACCTGATCTTAAACTGTATTATAAAGGAGTAGTCATCAAACAATATGGTACTTGTGAAGAGACAGAGGGGAGGATCAGTGGAATAGATTATGTTTAAGTGACCTCCGGAAGACAGTGTATGATAAAGCCAAAGAACCCAGCTTTTGGGACAAAAACCCACTATTTGACAGAACCTGCTGGCAAAATTGGAAAACATTATGGGAAAGATTGGGTCTAGATCAACATCTCACACCCTATACAAAGATAAACTAAGAATGGGTGAATGACTTGAATTTAAAGAAGGAAAGTAAAAGTAAATTAGGGGAACACAGAATAGTATACTTATGAGATCTCTGGGAAAGGAATGGTTTTAATACCAAGCAAAAATTAGAAAAAATTACAAAATGTAAAATAAATAATTTTGACTACATTAAACCAAAAAGTTTTTGTATAGAAAAAACCAATGGTATCGAAATTAGAAGGAAAGCAACAAATTGGGAAAAAAATCTTTATAACAAAAACTCAGACAAAGGTATAATTACTCAAATATACAAAGAACTGAATCAATTCTACAAAAAAATCAAGTCATCCCCCAATTGATAAATGGGCAAGGGACCTGAGTAGGCAATTTTCAGATAAAGAAATCAAAACTATCAATAAGCACATGAGAAAATGTTCTAAATCTCTTAAAATTAGAGAAATGCAAATCAATACAACTCTGAAGTACCACCGCTCACATAGCAGATTGGCTAAAATGACAGCAGAATAGAGTCATGAATGTTGGAGGGGATGTGGCAAAATTGAGACATTAATGCATTGCTGGTGGAGTTGTGAATTAATCTAACCATTCTGGATGGTAATTTGGATCTATACTCAAAGGGCTTTAAAAGACTATCTTTCTTTTGTTCCAGCCATAGCACTGCTTGGATTATGCCAAAAAAAACCAATAAGGAAAAAGACACAGGTAAAAATCTGTATTTCGCCCAATTATATGGCAACAAATATAACAATTTAGGAGATATGGATGAATATTTACAAAAATATAAACTGCCTAGATTAACAGCAGAAGAAATAGAATACCTAAATAATCCCATATCAGAAA
>NC_058130.1:409902792-409903082 GCF_016433145.1 Gracilinanus agilis
GATTATATTAAACTAAAAAGCTTTTGTACAAACAAAAACAATGTAGTAAAAATCAGGAGGGAAACAACAAATTGGGAAAAAATCTTTATAACGAAAAACTCCGACAGGGGTCTAATCACTCAAATATACAAGGAGTTAAAGCAATTGTATAAAAAATCAAGCCATTCCCCAATTGATAAATGGGCAAGAGACATGAATAGGCAATTTTCAGGTAAAGAAATCAAAAGTATCAATAAGCACATGAGAAAGTGTTCCAAATCTCTAATAATTAGAGAAATGCAAATCAAAAC
>NC_058130.1:409903174-409958454 GCF_016433145.1 Gracilinanus agilis
GTGGAGTTGTGAACTGATCCAGCCATTCTGGCTGGCAATTTGGAATCATGCTCAAAGGGCTATAAAAGAATGCCTGCCCTTTGACCCAGCCATACCATTGTTGGGTTTGTACCCCAAAGAGATCATAGATAAACAGACATGTACAAAAATATTTATAGCTGCGCTTTTTGTGGTGGCAAAAAACTGGAAAAGGAGGGTATGTCCTTCAATTGGGGAATGGCTGAACAAACTGTGGTATATGCGGGTGATGGAATACTATTGTGCTAAAAGGAATAATAAACTGGAGGAGTTCCAGGCGAACTGGAGAGACCTCCGGGATCTGATGCAGAGCGAAAGGAGCAGAGCCAAAAGAACATTGTACACAGAGACTGATATACTGTGGTAAAATTGAATGTAATGGGCTTCTGTACCAGCAGCAATGCAATGACCCAGGACAATTCTGAGGGATTTATGGTAAAGAAAGCTACCCACATTCAGAGGAAGGACTGCAGGAGAGGAAACGCAACTGCTGGAACGCATGGGTCGGGGCGGACATGATTGAGGGTGTGGACTCGAAACTACCACACCAATGCAACCACCAACAATTGGGAAATTGGTCTTGATCAAGGACACATGACAAAACCAGTGGAAAAGTGCGTCGGCCATGGGTGGGGGGAGTGCGGGGGGTGAAGGGGAAAATAGGAGAATGAAACATGTAATCATGTTAAAAATGATTATTAATAAATGTTTAAAAAATATGTATAGCCACGCTCTTTGTGGTAGCAAAAAATTGGAAAATGTGAGAATGTCCTTCGATTGGGGAATGGCTGAACAAATTGTGGTGTCTGTTTGTGATGGAATACTATTGAGCTCAGATGAATAAAGAACTGGAAGATTTCCATGTGAACTGGAATGACCTCTAGGTATTGATGCAGAGTGAAAGGAGCAGATACAGGAGAACATTGTACACAGAAACTGATACACTGTGGTATAATCAAACATAACGGACTTCTCTACTAGCAGCAATGCAAGGATCCAGAGCAACGCTGAGAGACTTATAAGAAAGAAAACTAGCCACAGTTAGAGGAAGAACTGTGGGAGCAGAAACACAGAAGAAAAACAATTTATTGAACACATAGGCTGATGGGGATATTAATGGGGTTGTAGACACTAAATGATAACTCTAGTTAGGCAAGGAATATGAATAGGCAATTTTCAGATAAAGAAATCAAAAGTATCAATTAGCACATGAGAAAGTGTTCTAAATCTCTAATAATTAGAGAAATGCAAATCAAAACAACTCTGAGGTACCACCTCATGCCTAGCAAATTGGCTAAAATGATAGCAGGGGAAAGTAATGAATGTTGGAGGGGATGTGGCAAAATTGGAACTTTAATGCATTGCTAGTGAACTGATCCAACCATTCTGACTGGCAATTTGGAACTATGTCCAAAGAGAGATAAAAGAATGCCTGCCCTTTGATCCAGCCATACCATTGCTGCGATTGTACCCCAAAGAGATCATAGATAAACAGACTTGCACAAAAATATTTTTAGCTGTGCTTTTTGTGGTGGCAAAAAACTGGAAAGCAGGGGTATGCCCTTCAATTGGGGAATGGCTGAACAAATTGTGGCATGTGTTGGTGATGGAATACTATTGTGCTCAAAGGAATAATAAACTGGAGGAATTCCATGTGAACTTGAAAGACCTCTAGGAATTGATGCAGAGTGAAAGGAGCAGAGCCAGAAGAACATTGTACATAGAGACTGATATATTATGGTAAAATCAAATGCAATGGACATCTGTACTAGCAGCAATGCAGTGACCCAAGACAATTCAGAGGGATTTATGGAAAGGAACACTATCCACATTCAGAGGAAGAACTGCGGGAGTAGAAACACAGAAGAAAAACAACTGCGTGGACACTTGGGTTGTTGAGAACATGATTGGGGATGTAGACCTGAAAAGACCACACCCATGTAACTATCAATAATGTGTAAATAAGTCTTGACTGACCACACCAGTGGAAATGTGAATTAGCTACGGCAGGGGGAGGGGGTGAATCGGGGGATAGGTGGTTAAGGGGGTGAAGGGCAAAGTAAAAACATGACTTATGTAACCAGGGAAATTTTTTCTAAAAATAAAAAATTATTTAATAAAAAAAATCATATGATACTTGTCAGTTTTTATGAAAAAAAAGTTATCGTACAGTATCATATTCTAAAAAAGATAAAGACATAGATTTTCAACCAAAACTAACTTACCTTATGAAGCTGAGCATAATCCTACAAAGGAATGTTGAGGGAGGAGGTATGTAGATCTTAATACAATAGAGAAGCTTCAAGATTTTTGGATGAAAAGACCAAAGCAGTGTAGAAACTTTAAAATATAATAATGGACCCAGAGTACCTAGAAATACAATTCTATTTGATAAACTAGAAAGAACTGTATACATAATGATAAACTGCAAAATTTCTAATAAGGGAAAAAAAAACAAGTGCCATTTCAGTATTGTTGTGTCTTTAAGCTTAGTCCAAGGCATTTAGTAACAAAAATATATGATCTGGAAGTGGATTGGCTCTGTCATAAGTGTGTTAGGAAAGGGAAAAAAGGAAAGGCAGAAGAAGGAATGAAGTAGAAAGCAAGTATGATGTGCTATTAGATATTTTTCAAAATTGTGTTACATGAGATGTGTATAAACAGGGATAAAGGTTATGGATGGAATGAGCATCAAATAAACCTTACTATTATATGAAATAGACAAAGAAGTATTGGCCAAACAATATATTGACAATTGATCAAACAACTGACCAAACAAAATAAGGAAACAAGCAAGAATAATAATGGGGTTGAGGAAGGATAAACTTAGGGACATAATGGTTGCAAGTAAGGGACATGTAGGTGACACAGTCAGGCCAAGAGTCAGAAAGACCCATCCTCTTGAGTTCAAAAATGTTCTCTGAGTCTTACTGTGTTACCCTGGGCAAGTCGCTTAATCCTGAATGCCTCTGTTTCCTCATTTGTAAAATGAGCTGGAGAAGGAAATGGAAAAGCACTATATTATCTTTACCAAGAACACCTTAAATCAGATCACAAAGAATTAGACATGAATAAAAATGACTGAAGAAGAAAAAAATTAGAAATTAAATAAAATTTCTCCCCCTTGAAAGGGGATAAAAAAAGAAAAAAGCTAGACTCCTAAGACAGCTTTTTATTTGATTTTTAATCAAAGATATTTATTTTTCAAATTATGTGTTATAACAAATTTCAATATATGTTTTCTGAAATTGTAAAATCTAAATTTTCTTCTTCTCCCCTCCTTTCCCTCCCCCCTCAAATGGTAAACATTTTGATCTGGGTTATGCATATATTATTATGCAAAACATACTTCCATATTAGTCATTGTTGTAAAAGAATATTCATATAAAACCAAAACCTCAACATAAAATAATAAATAAACTACTCTGATAGACAGTATTCCTTATCTGCATCTGACGCCAATAGTTCTTTCTCTGGATGTGTTATAATTCTTTCAGAAATGTCCAAGAAAATTGTATTGCCGAGAGTAGCTACATCTTTCACATTTGATCATTGTACAATATTTGCTGTTACTATGTACAATGTTCTCTTAGTTCTGCTTATTTCTTTCTGCATCAGTTTATGTATGTCTTTCCAGATTTTTATGAAATTATCCTGCTCATTATTTCTTATAGCACAATAGTATTTCATCATCAACATATACCACAATTTGTTCATCCATTCCCCAATTCATGGACACCCTCTTAATTTCCAATTCTTTGCCACCACAAAGAGATGGATTAAAGGGTATGTACAATTTTATAGTCCCTTAGGGCATTGTTCCAAATTGCTCTCTAGAATTTTTGGATTAGTTCAACACTTCATCAACAATGCATTAGTGAACCAATTTTGCCACATCCTTCCAACATTTATCACTTTCCTTTACTATCATATTGGCAAATCAGATAGGTGTGAGGTGGTGCCTCAGAGCTGTTTTGATTTGCATTTTTCTAATCAACGGCATTTTTCATATGATTATTGATAGTTTTCATACCTTCATCTGAAAATTGCTTGTTCATATCCTTTGACTATTTGTCAATTACAGAATAAAGCGGTATTTTAGATTGCTCATTAAAGAACAATGGAAACAGGTAGGCAAATTATCATATCTGAAAGTAAAAAAAAATTAGTTCATAAACAATGATGAAAAATTATTTCAGGGAATATTCAATAGAATGGTTTGATCCAGAATGAAATTAATAGAACCATATGGACCTTTTAGACCAGGATGATATTGTAAAGAATGAGAATTTTGATAGACTTATGAACTCTTTTCATAACACTGACTCACCATTTTTTCAAGACAATCTTTGTGAAAGCATTTCACCTCTCTTCTGATATGTAATAGAATGAGGTGCATAGAAGTACCTCTTCTCCCAATGATCACTGTGTGCTACTATGTCATTTGATTATCCTTGTTAATTAAAATTTTCCCTCCTTCCTATTCACTTGAGAAATTTTTCAAAGTTAATGGGATTTGGAAATGTTTCTCATCTACCATCTTGTTGGTTCTTTTACCCTGAAATTACCATTTTGATTGTTTTATTTGCTAGTATAAATATTTTTGTTTTCTTGTCTGGAACTTTCAAGCATTGGATTCCTAGTTGATCTCCAAATCTATAAAGGCAAATTGTGCTAAAATTAGAAAGATCAGGGTGCCAGGCATCTCTGGGCCTAAGTAACTTTTTATAGAATGTAGAATAGAATTTATAGAATGTAGAACTTGATTATTAAATTAAATAATCTTTATAAAAGTCACAAAAAAGCTTAAATCACTCTATAAATATGTGATGTGATTAAAGAATCAGAATAATAGGATTTAGAATAAGAAGTGATCATCTGGTTAAATTGTCTCTTGATTACACAATGTCTGTGGAGAGAAAAAATAAGTACAAAATTTGAGAAAGGAGATCTTTATCTTTAACACATTGAGAGAGTTCTAAAAATCTCTGACAGTATAAGTATACCTCTGAATTCAGGTAGAAGGGCCACCAGGAAAGTAAAAGGAGAAAATGAAATCATCAAATAAGAAATGATGTAGACAGATTGTTTATTTCATGATTTTGCTTTAAGATAGACATAAACTAAACTTTTACATTTATCCTGATAAAGCCTTACATCTCAGTTATTATTGTTATTGTTGTTAAGATTATGTTATTATAATAATACATTATTATCTGCCTAGGCTGAAGCTATCATATTCATTTCTGTTTCATAGGCTCATGCTCCTAATTCCTCTATATTTAACAAGTGCATGATCAAATCTACAAGCCATAAGAACCTAATTGCTTTCAATTGCAGAATCTGGCTTAGATGCTCTTCTGCTAGCCTGGTCAAAAGTAAAGTTAGCCCCAAGAGGTACTCTTTGTCCTGGAATTGTTTCTTTTGACCTTGTATTGCTAGAACCAAAAAAGACTAATGCATAGCTGATTCTGTCCCTACAAAAATAACATTTTCTAGGCTTTGTATGACATTAAAGAACAAACATCCAATTTATCTAGGATCCAGAGGAAAATAATTAGCAAAGATGTTCTGGTTTCCCAACCCATATTTCATTTGCATTAAATAAGACTGTTATTCTTAGTATCTGATTTCTTTTTTTTCTTTAAAATTAATATTTATTAGCACACAGGAGCCAGTTAAGAGTTGAAAAATGTTTTCAGGGATCTCAACCTCACCAGAAATCAAAGAATAACATTTTGTGTAATTGCTCTAAATCCTCACCCCAGACTACTCTGGAAAAATTTTCTTCTCTTGTCATAAATTCCAGTAGTCTCAATGGAACAGAGGTCATCAGGGCACACAAATCAAGAAGAGGCTATTTAATAATTCCTGTATGGTTGCAGAAAGCAATTATCTAGCCCATTGTATGTGTTTTTTGTAGTGGATGTGCCCTTCCAGAGAAAATTTCTCTTCTTACTTCCATTGCCTGATTAGAGATCATCCCTGGACTGGTAAGTGACCTATGGTGCAAAAATAACTATGCAGTTCATTCATGTCATTGAAGGGGGGGAAAAAAGTTAAAAAAATTTTTATTTTGTAATATGTGGAAAATAGCCTATTTGCATATAGGCTGTCTAAATGGAGAAAACACTCAAGTTTCTTAAAAAGCAGGAGGATTGTTGGCTTTGATCTCAGAAAAGTGACATATTTTGTGACTATCCTCAGATAGGAGGGATTCCATCCCTGGTGAATATAGGGTTTCCTTTTTGACCCTTCTTTCTACAACTGGACTCAGTGTGGCCTACTACCCCAGTGTAAGTGTGGCTATCAGTGGATTATGTACTTGTCTAGATACACTGTTTATGTCTAAAGAAATCTCCTTATGTCAGCTGGAACTCTTATAGGAAAACAAGCCCTAAATGAGTTCAGATGCTAAGAAATATCAGTTTAAGAAGGGAAATAAACATTAATAGAAAGCTTCATTGTAAGCACTGAGGAAAAGAGGGAAATGAGTAGAGAAAAAGAAGATATGACACCACTCAGGGATATAAAGGAAGATAGAATAGAATTCATTTAAGGGCAGCACTATGCTGAAAAGCACAGAGAACCAGTCCATTCAGCAGGAAGAAGGAGCTCCAGCAAGAGGCTGACATCCTCCTGTTGGAGATAAATGACTTCCTGGACATTCGTACACTTTGGTTTTCGCTGGCTTGTAGAGCTGGGTGATTTGCATTATCAAGGGTCAAGGCAAAATATTATTTTGGACATCTATTATCTGGGAGACAAAAAAAGCTGGAGGTAAACAAAATACAAATTTTGGAGTTTGCATATGAGAGAATAACAAACTGATGGCATGTGAAACTTTATTTTGCAAGGTACAACTGTACTGACCTTAAAAAAAGTTTGTATTTTTCCATGAGCATATTCTATAAAAGCTTGTAACTTCCTTTAAGAAGCCACTGTCATAATGACTTCAAGACCATCAAGCTTCATTTTATAGCAATGATTTCCATGCATAGACACCATAGGTAAGAATGTCATATACTCAGTCTTATCACACACACCCTCATGTATCTATATGTGTTTGTATATACACATATAGTATATACATTCTAGCAGAATAAATTTATTTAATATAAATATAATTATAGTTTATTACATATTACTATTTAATATATATGTATATTTGTATTCTCTCTATCTATACACACATACATACATGCATTAAAGTAGAAATTAGTTCAACTCTATTTTTCTCTTTCTCCTATATCTAAGGGGAACAGCTTAATAATACACCACCAAACTTCAAGCTATTCCCCATAGATGCACAAAAGCAAGAAAATAAGAAATGAACTAGTTTCTACAAAGTCCCCCACTTATATAAAATGTATTTCCTTGCCCTGATCCAAGCTTTTACCTCATTTCTAGTTCATTTCCAAACCATGCCATCATTGCATACCTCTCCCCCTCTCTTCTAACCCACCTTTATGTGCTATCTTTGAGGTGTAAATTTCTCAAGGGTGGGGCTTTGCTTCCATGTATTAAATCCCCAGTAATTAGCAACACAGTATCTGGCATATAGGAAACAGTAATATTTAACAAGTGATGTCTCAGACCTTTAGATACATATAAAATACTGTTTTTCCCCTATTTTATTTATCCAGATGTTTGGTAATTTGGGAACACAAATTAATAATATTTATTTATTTTTATTTGTAAGTATTTTTCAATGATTGCATGATTTGTTTTCTACCCCCCTCCCCTTCCTCCTCCCTGGGCTGACAAGCAATTCTACTCTGTTATACATTTATTATCACTCAATACCTATTTTCATATCACTCATTTTTGTAATAGAGCAATCTTTTAAAACCAAAACTCCAAGTCCTATACTATATAAATGAGTGATAAATCACATGTTTTCCTTCTGCGTTTCCTTCTGCTCCCACAGTTCTTTCTCTGAATGTGGATAGCATTCTTTCTCACAAGTTCCTCAATAATGTCCTTGATCATTGCTTTGCTTTTAGTAGCAAAGTTTATTGCATTTGATCATACCACAATGTTTCAGTTATTGCATACCATGTTCTCCTGGTTCGCCTCATTTCACTCTGCATCAGTTCATGGAAATCTTTCCAGTTTTTATAGAAATCAAGCAGTTCATCATTCTTTATAGCTCAATAGTATTTCATCACCATCAAATACCATGATTTTTTCAGCCACTCCCCAATCAAGGCCTCAGTTTCCAAATTTTTGTCACCACAAAGAGCATGACTATGAATATTTTTGTGCAAATTTTCTTTTATTTCTTTAGAGTACAAACCTAGTAGTGGTGTTGCTGGACCAAAGGACATTTTTAAAAGCCCTTTGGTCATGGTTCCAGGTTAAGATGGAGGCAGAGTAAAAAGCAGCTCTTACCCTCTTCTAACCGAAACATATAGGACTCCTCAAGGGGACATAAAAACAAATCCAGACGAACGTGGGACCCCACAACAGGGTGCAGTGTGGAAGGTACATGGAATTGGGGCATTTCCATGCTATAAAGGGGTGAAACAGCTCTCACTAAATCTCAGGCTGAGCAACCCCCGCCCCCCCCACACACACACCACCTATAATGCCAAAGCCAGCTTAAAAGAAATAGAGCAAATTTCGGGCACCCATTGAGTCATTGGTAGCTCCAGGTCCTGTTCCTGAGAGCAGCAAGACTTAGGACCCCAAAAGGCTAAAGAATGAACACGGACTTTGAGCACAGACACTGAGCACAGACGCGGGTGGAGGTGGACACAGGCGCACGCAAGTGAGAAAAGGTTCTGAAACCCTGAGTGGGGAACCAGTCCAGACAGGTATATGACTGTGGAAGCAGCTCCCTGAGACTTGTAAAGGAACCTCTGGCAGAGGATCAAGCAAGGGGATCCACCAGGGGGCTTGACCTTGAGAACAACCGCACCTGAGACCTCAGGAGCCTAAAGAGCACAGACAGACCCTGAGCACCAGGATAAAGCTGAGAAAGGGCTGGGCTAACAATGGAAACCCAGAATCAGTAAGCCTAGAAGAGAAAGATTAACAAAAAGAAGAAATCTTTAACACTTGACAACTTTTACACAGAGAAAATCCAGACAAACAAGGAAACAGAAGAGGAGAACAAACAAGCAATCACATCCAGACCCTCCCAAAATAATGAAAACTGGTCACAAGATCTTGAAGAGTTCAAATCTGAGATGACAAGAAAGTTGGAAAAGATTTGGCTAGAGAAATGGGAAATATCTCAAAAGGAAATCAGGCAGGAAAATAACAGTTTAAAAGGGAGAATTTTGCAATTGGAAAGTGAGGCTCAGAAATCAAATGAACTGATGAGCAAATTCAACACCAGAAATGACCAGATTGAAAAGAAAAACCAGTCCTTAAAGGCTAGAATTGAGCAATTAGAAGCTAATGATCTTTCAAGACAGCAAGAACAAATAAAACAAAGTCAAAAGACTGAAATAATAAAAGGAAACATGAAATATCTCAATGAGAAAGTGACAGACCAAGAAAACTGGTCTAGAAGAGACAATTTGAGAATCATTGGTCTCCCTGAAAAAGCAAAAATTAATAGAAATTTGGGCTCCATACTAAAAGAAATTATTCAGCAAAATTGCCCTGAAGTTCTACAACAAGAGGGAAATATAGACATTGAAAGGATCCATACATAACCCTCTACACTAGAGCCACAAAAGGCAACCCCAGGAATATAATAGCCAAATTCAAGAGCTTCCAAGTAAAAGAAAACAATCTTACAATAAGCCAGAAAGAGACAATTCAAATATGAAGGAGCACCAATCAGGATCACACAGGATCTGGCAGCCTCCATGGTAAAGACCGCAAGGCTTGGAATATGATATTCCGAAAGGCAAGAGAACTGGTCCTACAATCACGGATGAACTACCCATCAAAACTGACTATATATCTCCAGGGGAAAGTATGGGCATTAAACAAAATTGAAGATTTCCAAGTATATGCACAGAAAAGACATGGAATAAATGGAAAGTTTGATATCCAACCAAAAAAATGAAGGGAAACATGAAAAGGTAAATAAGAAACAGAGGGGAAAGAAAGAAAATTCATAATTTTTAAAATTTGTCTCTTTGAAGGCTTCAATAAGATCTAATTATCTGTACTCCTATGTGTAGAAATGTTATGTATAATTCTCTGTAGTGAACTCTATTCACTATTATAGTATTCATTATTATAGTAATCAGAAGAATAATTCATAGGGAGAGGGTGGAATATTAAATGGTCTAAGAGGATATGGGGGGTGGAAAGAGGGGGGTGAATAGTAGGAGACACCAAGAAAAACTTGAGAGAATAAGAAAAATAGGATATTCTATTATACACAAAGAGGGCATGGGAAGGGAGGGGACAAATACTATTATAAGAAGGAGAGGAAGAGAGCATTAAGAGGTAATATTTAAACCGTTACCATCAGTGTAATCAACCCAGAGAGGGAAGAGTAGCTATATTATTTATTGGGATATAAAATTCTATCTAACCCTACTGAGAAAGTCAGAAGGGATAAACCAAGGGGAGCAGGGGAGTGGGGAGGTCAAAAAAGGGAGGGGAGAAGAAGGGGAAGGGAATTCTTTAGGCCTTTAAAAATAAAAAGAGGGGAATAATAAGAGAGGGGGTAGAAAGGGAAGTTAATCAAGGGAGGGGATAAAGGATACCAGCTTAAAGCAAACCACTGGTTTAAAAGAAAATAGTGTAAGAAGAAGGGGTAGGTCTAGGGGAGGATACAAAAATGTCAGTGAATGCACAACTGATCTTTGTAACTCTGAATGTGAATGGGATGAACTCGCTCATAAAATGGAAGCAAATAGCAGAGTGGATCAGAAACCAAAATCCTACCATATATTTTCTACAAGAAACACATATGAGGCGGGTAGACATACAGAAAGTTAAGGTTAAGGGCTTGAGCAAAATCTTTTGGGCAACAAATGAGAAAAAGAAGGCAAGAGTGGTGATTATGATTTCTGACAAAGCAAAAGTAAAAATAGATATGATTAAAAAAAGACAGGGAAGGTCATTACATCCTGATTAAAGGCAGTATAAACAATGAGGAAGTAATAGTGCTCAATATGTATGCACCAAGTGGCATAGCATCCAAATTCATAAAAGAGAAACTGGCAGAGCTCAAGAAGGAAATAGATAGTAAAACCATAACAGTGGGAGATCTAAATATTTCTCTGTCAGATCTAGATGAATCAAACTGAAAAATAAATAAGAAAGAGGTAAGAGAGGTGAATGAAGTCCTAGAAAAATTAGATGTAATTGATATGTGGAGAAAAATAAATAGGGACAAAAAGGAATACACCTTCTTTTCAGCTGCACATGGTACATTCACAAAGATTGACCATGTTTTAGGGCATAGAATCATTGCAAACAAATGCAAAAGAGCAGAAATAATAAATGTAACCTTCTCAGATCATAATGCAATAAAAATAATAATTTGTAAGAACATCTGGACAGGCAAATCTAAAACCAATTGGAAATTAAATAATATGATTCTCCAAAACCAATTAGTCAAAGAAGAAATCATAGAAACAATCAACAATTTCATTGAAGAGAATGACAATGATGAGACATACTACCAAACTCTGTGGGATGCAGCCAAGGCAATACTCAGGGGGAAATTTATATCCTTGAGTGCATATATTAACAAATTAAGGAGGGCAGCATTTAATGAATCAGGCATGGAACTCAAAAAACTAGAAAGCAAGCAAATTAAAAATCCCCAGATGAAAACTAAATTAGAAATAGTAAAAATCAAGGGAGTATTTAATAAAATCAAAAGTAAAAGAACAATTGAATTATTAAATAAGACTAGAAGCTAGTATTTTGAAAAAACAGATAAAATAGACAAAGTACTGGTCAATCTAATAAAAAAAAGGAAAGAAGAAAACCAAATTGATAGTATCAAAGATGAAAAGGGAGACCTCACCTCTAATGAAGGGGAAATTAAGGCAATCATTAAAAACTATTTTGCCCAATTATATGGCAATAAATATAACAATTTAGGAGATATGGACGAATATTTACAAAAATATAAATTGCCTAGATTAACAGAAGAAGAAATAGAATACCTAAATAATCCCATATCAGAAAAAGAAATTGAACAAGCCATCAAAGAACTCCCTAAGAAAAAATCACCGGGGCCTGATGGATTCACAAGTGAATTCTATCAGACATTCAAAGAGCAACTAATCCTAAGACTCTACAAACTATTTGATATGATAAGCAAAGAAGGAGTCCTACCAAATTCCTTTCATGACATAGATATGGTACTGATTCCAAAGCCAGGGAGATCAAAAACAGAGAAAGAAAACTATAGACCAATCTCTTTAATGAACATAGATGCAAACATCTTAAATAGAATACTAGCAAAGAGACTCCAGCAAGTAATTAAGAAGATCATCCACCATGATCAGGTGGGATTTACACCAGGAATGGAAGGATGGTTCAATATTAGGAAAACCATCCACATAATTGACCATATCAACAGTCAAACAAACAAAAATCACATGATTATCTCAATAGATGCTGAAAAAGCCTTTGACAAAATACAGCATCCATTCCTATTGAAAACACTGAAAAGTATAGGAATAGAAGGACCTTTCCTAAAAATAATAAACAGTATATACCTAAAACCATCAACAACCATCCTATGCAATGGGGATAAATTCGATGCCTTCTCAATTAGATCAGGAGTATAATAAGGATGCCCATTATCACCACTATTATTCAACTTAGTACTAGAAACACTAGCAGTAGCAATTAGAGAAGAAAAAGAAATTGAAGGTATCAAAATAGGCAATGAGGAGACTAAGCTATCAGTCTTTGCAGATGATATGATGGTCTACTTAAAAAATCCTAGAGAATCAACTAAAGCTTATAGATATAATCAACAAATTTAGCAAAGCTGCAGGATACAAAATAAATGCACATAAATCATCAGCATTTCTATACATTTCCAACATATTATAGCAGCAAGAGGTAGAAAGAGAAACTCCATTTAAAATAACCCTAGAAAATATAAAATACTTGGCAATCTATCTACCAAAACAAACACAGCAAGTATACGAAAACGACTATAAAACACTTTCCAAACAAATAAAACTGGGTCTAAACAATTGGAAAGCCATTGATTGCTCATGGGTAGGATGAGCTAACATAATAAAAATGACCATTCCACCCAAATTAATTTACCTATTTAGGGCCATACCTATCGAACTACCAAAAATCTTCTTTACTGAATTAGAAAAAAACTATAACAAAGTTCATCTGGAATAACAAAAGATCAAGAATATCAAGGGAAATAATGAAGAAAAATGTGAAGGAAGGGGACCTAGCAGTACCAGATATTAAACTATACTATAAAGTAGCAGTCATCAAAACAATATGGTACTGGCTAAGAGATAGAAGGGAGGATCAGTGGAATAGATTTGGGGTTAATGACACCAGCAAGGTAGTGTATGAGAAACCCAAAGAGCTCAGCTTTTGGGACAAAAATCCACTATTTGACAAAAACTACTGGAAAATTTGGAAAACAATATCTGAGAGATTAGGTTTAGATCAACATTTCACACCCTACACCAAGATAAATTCAGAATGGGTGAATGACTTGAATATAAAGAGGGAAACTATAAATAAGTTAAGTGAACACAGAATAGTATACTTGTCAGATCTCTGGGAAAGGAAACATTTTAAAACCAAGCAAGAGTTAGAGAAAATTAAAAAATATAAATTAAATGGTTTTGATTACATTAAGCTAAAAACCTTTTCCACAAACAAAAACAATGTAGTCAAAATCAGAAGGGAAACAAGAAATTGGGAAAAAATCTTTATAACAAAAAACTCTGACTGGGGTCTAATTACTCAAATATAAGCCATTCCCCAATTGATAAATGGGTAAGAGACATGAATAGGCAATTCTCAGGTAAAGAAATCAAAAGTATCGATAAGCACATGAGAAAGTGTTTAAAATCTCTAATAATTAGAGAAATGCGAATCAAATCAACTCTGAGTTATCACCTCACACCTAGCAGATTTGGCTAAAATGAAAGAAGGGGAGAGTAATGAATGCTGGAGGGGATGTGGCAAAATTGGGACATTAATGCATTGCTGGTGGAGTTGTAAACTGATCCAACCATTCTGGCTGGCAATTTGGAACTTTGCTCAAAGGGCTATAAAAGAATTCCTGCCCTTTGATCCAGCTGACCATTGTTGGGTTTGTACCCAAAGAGATCATAAATAAACAGACTTGTATGAAAATATTTATAGCTGTGCTTTCTGTGGCAGCAATAAACTGGAAATGAGGGTGCGCCCTTCAATTGGCTTATGGCTGAATAAATTGTTGTATATGCTGGTGATGGAATACTGTTGCGCTCAAAGGAATAATAAACTAGAGGAATTCCAGGTGAAATGGAAAGACCTCCATGAACTGATGCAGAATGAAAGGAGCAGAACACAGAGACTGATATACTGTGGTAAAATCAAATGTAATAAACTTCTGTACCAGCAGCAGTGCAATGACCCAGGACAGTTCTGAGAGATTTATGGTAAAGAATGCTACCCACATTCAGAGGAAGGACTGTAGGAGAGGAAACATATAAGAAAAACAACTGCTAGAACTCATGGGCTGAGGTGGACATGATTGGGGAATGTAAACTTGAAACTACCACACCAATGCAACTAATAACAATTTGGAAATAGGTCTTCATCAATGACACATGTTAAAACCAGTGGAAATGTGCATCGGCTATGGGTGGGGGGTTTGTGGGGGGGGTGAAGGCAAAAGTAGGAGCATGAATCATGTAACCATGTTAAAATGAATATTAATAAAAGTTTAATAATAAAAAGAAGTGAAGGGGGATCATGACTCATGTAATCATGGAAAATTTTTCTAAATTAATTAATTAATTTAAAAAATAAACTAAAAAAGTAGATAAAAAAAGAAAGGATTTTAAAAGTCAGAGTATTTTATATTTGATCCTGAATGTAATTGAATTAGGTCATTTAGATCAAATTGATCCTTATCTCTATACTACTTATAATGATATACTGATACTTTTATCAGTGTTTAATTCATACTTGTTGAACTGAATTCCATTAACTGTCAAGAGGATTAGGATGTTGGTGGTTGTCCAAGGGACCAGTGGAAATGCCAGCCCACAAGAGGATGGGAACAAATTTTTCATGACTCTTTTGAATTATTACAATTTTAAAGATGTTTTTGAATTCTATTAATTTATTTTTCTCATCAACTTTCATTTCCCTATGATAAATTAAATTTTATTTAAAACTCCAAGGACAGGAATTTCTCAATAAATTGTGGTATATGTTGGTGATGGAATATATTACTGTGCTGAAAGGAATAAAGAACTGGAGGAATTCCATGTGAACTGGACAGACCTCCAGGAATTGATGCAGAGTGAAAGAAGCAGAACCAGGAGAAGATTGTAAACAGAGACTGATACATTATGGCACAATCAAATGTAATAGACTTTTCTACTAGCAGCAATGCAATGATCCAGGACAATCCAGAGTAACATGGGAGAAAGAACACTATCCACATCCAGAGAAAGAACTGTGGAACCAGAAATGCATTAGAAAAATATATGCTCGATCGCTTAGTACAACAGGGAAGTGATTAAGGTTTTGATGTTAAAGAATCGCTCTACTGCAAATATGAATAACATGGAAATAGGTTTTGAACAAGGATACATATATAACCGAGTGGAACTGCTTGTTGGCTTCAGGAAGGGGAGGAGAGAATGGGGTAGGGAGGGTATCATGAATCATGTAACCGTGGAAAAATATTCTAAATAAAATTTTTTTTAATTACAAAAAAAAAAGCCCTTTGGTCATAATTCCAAACTGTCTTCCAGAATGGTTCAATCAATTCACAACTTCACCAGCAAAGCATTAGTATCCCAATTTTGCCACATCCCTCCAACATTTATTAATATTAGTAGTTTTGAGTCTGCCTGATTCATAGTAGCATCTGTTACTACATTATCTGCCTTTTATCTACACATTTGGTCAAATACAGTCAGAACCTCAAGTTCATTACCACTACCCAACATTTCTAAAGCACTTTGACATTTACGAAGGGTTTGTCTCACAACATTGTGCAGTAGATAGTGCAGCATGATGCTAGACAAAGAGTTCTAATGACAGAACTGAATTAAAGTCTTGCCATTAATTAGTATTATTTGTGTGTGCTTGGACAAGTCATTTAACTTCCTTTGGCCTTAGGTTCCTTAGGTTTTTTAATATGAAGAAAGAATTAGTTAGTCTTTCAGCACTAGATTGATAATCCTCACCAACATACAGAAGAGAAAACTGATAGTCATAGTTTGAAGTAACATGTCCATGGTGCCATAGAAAGTAAATGGACAATATGGTATTTGTACCCACGTCTTCTGATCCTAGCACCATTTCCCTTCTATGACACCATGTCTCTATGGCCACCAGGCTGATTTAACCACAGCAATTATCATATACTATTGAATGCTATTTTCCCCCTGGATATTTAATGCATTCTTAGAGTTAATTCGTATTACAACTTACCTGAAGAAAGGCTTAGTCTTAGAGTCAAAGTGTTATAAAATAGTAAAGTTTGAAAGTACATTACAGATCATCTACTGTAATACTTTAATAGTATAGAAAAAGAAATTAAAATTCAAAGTGTGTTTCGGGGGGACTTGTCCAATGTTTCAAGGCTAGATAGTAGCATAATTTGTGGTTGAAACTAAATGTATTCTCTTGTAGCCTAGTGTCCTTTTCTCTATGTTGTGCTAAAGACAGTTACATATTGTTCAATATCTTGTTTCATGAGACAGAGTTGATGTTCCAGCAAACTAATTCAAGTTGAAGGGATTATTTTCTCCATGAATTCCTTTTCTTTTCCTAATGAACTATGGTGGGATTTCCTGGTTCCAGTATAGTTTTAGACTGCACTAATAACTTATAAAATTACAGGACAGTCACTTATGTTTTAGTTTCTAAATGTTTAGTTTAGTGACTTTTTATAACAGAAAATACTTTCACCAGTTTGAGAAATTATATATGCTTACATACATACATATACAATGCATGCATACAAATATAATGACATATATCTATTACCAACATACATGCACATGTAGTGTGTTCAAATATTACATGTTCACACATGTACATGCATATGTAAATGTGCACACACATACATAAAACATATATACTCAAAATTTAGTTAGTAAATGACCTATTTATTGAAAATCTGATATAAACTCACAAATGTCCTCAGATAAGTTGAGAAGATAGATTTGAATTATAAACAATTGCCCTTGTCCTTAAAGAGTTTACAGTCTAAATTTATAATGCCAAATAGAGTGAATTTATAGCTGCCATAGTATTCCAATCTCACATTTCTCTACAAGATGCACATTTAAAAATGATTTTTCTCACAATAATTCTAGGAGTCAACCAGTTTAACAATTTCATCTGCATTTCATGGTTGAGAAATCTGAAATTTGGATGTATTGGTATTAAAACTTGTATTCAGTATGATGTCTTTTCAGTTATGTTATTATAATTGGTTTTAAGCAAGGCACACATTTTCTTCTGCACAGTCTGAACTTGAATTTCTCCACCTCATTCCCATTTGTTAACCTTTTAAACTAGTTGAAAAGTTTTACTTAATTTATAATTTCCTATTCATTTTTTACTTTTATCTAAAGAATTGTCTTTTTTCCCTCCTTCATCTAAATGTCCAGTGTCCTCCTTTCCTATCCTCAGTTTAAGCTTATTTTGTTAGATTTTTTACTTCACTTTCAGCACCTTTTCCTAGAAATGATTATTTCCCCTTATTCTCTCTATTACTTTTTTCTTTTTAATTATAGTACTTCATGACCATCATCATTTCAATTACCTGGGCCTCATGCTATCTAATGAGGAAGGAAGAGGGAAAACAAAACAAAACCTTTTTTCACTGTAAATTAGGGAGTAGCTATGAGGAAAAAAAACTTATAAAACTTTAAGCACTATATATAACTTTTATTACTTAGTAACATAAGCAGCTTCATTAGAGCAAATTCTAATAATTAGAAGGAAATGAAGTTTATGTATGTTAAAATGAATATTTTAAATTAAATTATTTTTAAAAGTAAAATTTTGAAATAAAATAAATTTAAATATAAGTATAAATTAATATATAACATATAATTATATAATTTTACTTTTATTTAAATTTAAAAGTAATAAAAATGGAAAAAAAAATGAAAAATGTCTTGAAAACAGACAAACATTACAGCTTGGAAGGGTTTGTAGAGAGGAAAGTTTTTTCCAAGTTCTAAAAGAAGAGGAAGATTTACTCAGGCAAAATCAGGAAAAGAGTATGTGGAAGAAAACTTTGCAACATGATGAAGGAGAATAGCTAGCCAGGTGGGGAGAAAGAGTAGATCAGAAGGTTTAAGTTATTGAGTATCAGCCCTGGAAAGTTAAGAGTAACAATTGGATATTGTAAGAAATAGGGTTACCTTTTGTAATAATAATTAGGGCCAAATAACCAATATTATGATAGAGGGGAGAGAGAGTCTATGAGGTGAGACTCTCTTCTAGCTCTCCCCTCCTGCCTAATATGCACTTAGGAGACTTTGAGGGGATGTCATCCCCAAACTGGGTGACCTGGATAGTCGTACCACCCCATAGGAATGAGGGCAGGGTTCACTCAAGCCTCCCCTGAGGTCAATCAACTTCCTAACAGGTGGTCTGGCTTTAAGATGGAGGCAGCCAGACCAAGCTGTGGTTTCCTCCTCTCCCTTGTTGTCTCTCAGGCACTCTGGAACACTATCTGACTAATGAATGGCTTTTATTATTCACAATTCAAGGGTTGGGGAAAGAGGTGGAGGGTAGAGGGATATTGGGGTGCTCTCTTCTCTATTTCTATGGGGTCTGTCACTCCTTCTCTGGTTCCTTTTGTCCCATCCCGCTTGCACAATTCCCATTCTTTACAGTATGCCAGTTTTGTGTGGTGGGACTTTTTCCAAAAAGTTTTTTGGAAAACTTTTTTGGAAAAAGTCCCACTTAATTCATGCATCACTATTTCCTATTCCTATCTTATGTTGTCCCTCCCTCCAAAATAATAAATCCTTATCTTGTCTTATCACGATACTAATTATCTATCTATTCCTATTCTAAGATGTGTTTTGGAGAGGTTAGTAAGGGGATGAGGGTTGCAATTTGTATAACAATATTTAAGGGTACAAAACAATTTTGTAACAAAAAATTTTCTGTTTAACACAATATCTGAGTTTACAGTGTAACAATTTTATTATCCTTAAATTCTTCTAAGTTATTATTTAACTGAATTTTAACTTGTTTCTACTTTTAATGTATAAATCTATCAAGTAATGCAATGCATTATCTTATTATTTCTAGCTGTTATCAAATTTTGTTTAAACTACAAGAGAGTCTATTTTAGTATGTTAGTATTCTTAGTTATCTATTGAACAACAAATATATTTTATTCTCATGCTTTCCCTGCACTAGTTTGCTAAAAAAATTTGAACTTCCCTTGTCTTTTCTGCACTTTCCCTATGTCTAATGTTCTAATTATCTGCTAATTTGTTAGTATGCTACAGTATCTACATGGTTAGGGACCATTATTTACAATTCTACTCTTCCAACCTATATTGCAGGTATATATAAAATTTACATTATTTACACTATTATACATTTGTACAAGCATTAGTTCTACATATTGATTTTAACCAGACAAGAAAATCGCTTTATCTTCTAATGTGGTTAAAATCTTATGGAACTTGCAACTATTTACATTATAGACATATATATTATAGTTACACAATCTTCAAACACTCACTTATTTACACGAGGTCTTGACTAGATATCAGTTTTGTGGTGTGTTTTATGTTCCCTTTATGTACTGTGCATGCAAAATACTCACTCTTGTTTTCAAAGTTGTCAATTTTCTTCATGTTGTCTGTAGATTTCTCTTGTATCTTTATGCTATATACTGTGGTTACCATTTTCCTTAAAATGTGAGGTTAATTTTTGTTTTTGTGATATTGCTGCATCAATCTTACATAAATTGTTTCCTTCTGTCCTCTTCTTTGTGCAATTGTACAGTTTTGCAAAGTTCAAAGATAAAAAGTTTTTTACAATGTCTTTTCAAGTACTCTTTCCTTGCATCTTTCTTCTTGGTGATTTCCCCAACCTCCTTTTCTTCTCTTAATTCTTTTCTCCTTCTCTGTTTCTCCGTTCAATGTTGTCTGTCATCATACATGTTGTTGGACGGGCTCTCTGGTCTGGATACAGGAACAGTGTGGATTGTCATGTTTTGGCAGTGATTTCAATAATTTGTTTATGTATGTATGTTATATGTACTTTCAGATGTTTTGCAATGATTTTGCGTTTTGCAATGACATGGCTAGGTTTTGTGGATCAATATCCACTTACATATGCTTTCCTTTTGGAGGGGTAATGTTCTCTATCTGTGGAACTAGCAATCCGATATTGCTTTGATTCCATTTATATATACTGTTTTCATTGCTACAGTCTTTTCCACATTATGATTGTAATCCTTCTGTATTTAGGCTTTTCTTTAGGTGTTATGTACTTTTGATGGATTAGTTGTCCAATACATGTATGAAACATAGCCACACACGTCTTTCCTTAATGCCTATGTCTGATACTGTGATTACTGGTACATTTGCTTCTTGATATAGTCTTTTAATTTACTCTTCATTATCAGAACTCATGCCATCAGTCTGTGTAAACAGGGTATGGTTGTGATGGCTTGGTATTAATTATATCTAATGCTAAAATTGCTTTCATGTCTATATCTGCTAAGTCATTTTCTGGTAGCATTTAGTCATGTGTGGTTCATTATTTTCTATTTCTTGGCTGACTTGGCTCATGGTTTCAGCTGTTTCTGTTTTTTGATTCACTTGACTCATTGGAGACTCTATCTCTGTATATTCCATGTCCCCTTCCTGTTGTAAAGTGACCACTGTTTGTTCTGGCTTTAGATTCCCAGATTCCTCTATTTGGTTATCTCTTAAGCAGTTACAGTTCTCTCCAGGTGGAGGCATTCCTGAAGTAACAGAAGCTTGTAAGTTTGGAAGGTTTTGAATCAAGGTTTTTCTCAAAGATTTTTTTGACTTAAAGTCTTTTACTGTTGGGTTTAAGTTTGAATGTCCTAGTATGTCAATGCAATTCTTTTCTTTGTTAATCTTTTCATGTGTCAACTCTCTTGGAGGTTTGCTTCTGTCAGTGCTTAAGGATAGTTCTCTTTCCTTTACAATGGTCTTTATTGTAAGTTGCTTTGCAATTTCTTTCATATCATTACCTGTTTGTGTGTGAAACTGCTCAGAGCACCCATTTAAGCTTATCTCTTGAACTGTTGCATTTTGATTTGTTATTAGTTGATCTTTTTGTGTATGTTCTATCTTTATGCTATGATC
This sequence comes from Gracilinanus agilis, assembly GCF_016433145.1. NCBI lineage: Eukaryota > Metazoa > Chordata > Mammalia > Didelphimorphia > Didelphidae > Gracilinanus > Gracilinanus agilis. Next base: position 409,924,672 of record NC_058130.1, read on the forward strand.
TTGCATATCTGAAACATTCTTGTCATTAAGTGTTGAGGATTTTAAGTTTAAATCTATTGTTACTGGTATTTTGCATGTTGCAATTTCCTTATCACTTGTTAGTGCTATAGTCATTATGTTTGGTTTAAAGTCTGGTGCATTTGTATTTTCCTCCTTTCTCTTTGAATCATTGTCTTTTATCCAATAAATTCTGTTTCTGATTTCTATTACATCCCTGATCATTTGATTCTCTTCTTCTATTAGATCCTTAGATTTAATCTTTGCTTTTCCATGACCATAGTGTATTTCTATGCCCAAGTCTCTTATATCATGGTTTTTATGTCTTTTCCCATTGCCACACCCCTTGGGCTTTCCTTTATATTTCTGGGCTGTTTCCTGAAATCATAAGGTATCATGTTTTTCAGTCAGCACTTGGGAACAGTGTGGTTTTTCATCCTGCGCTATGTATTTTTGCATAGTCTGCAGGTCAAGAGCATGCTGACTAGATGATGCACAATTGTGATCACAACATTTGTTTTCTCTCTTGTGAGTGTTGTATCTAGATTTTGTGCATGTGTGATTTTAATTGCTTCTTTTGTTGTTGCTGCTGTTAAGTTGGGCTTTGAGGTGACAATTTTTTACTATATATCCTATTTTCCCAGAAAGAAAATGCTTATATAATTATTAAAGTAATTGCTAGATTGTCTGGGTTGTTGGTACTGAGGTCTGGCTTTGTATATGTGCAGGGCTGCCAGGTTTTTGATTTTCTCTAATTCTTTTTGTTTGATGGTAGATTTAGCCTCTTTTTAATTGCTCCTTTAAATCTTTTATGATATCATCTTTTTTCTCTAATGAATTCTTTTGATTCTTTGGCTTCCTGATTTCCCAAGTGAACATATGCTGCAGTTTTATGTAGGCCTTCCAAACTTAATGATTCCCATCCTGGACAATGCAAATTAAAGCATCTCCTAATTGGTAGGAAACTGCCCTTAATAAATTGTCTTCTTATATGCTGCAAGTTGGGTTCATTTAAGTCTTGCAACCCCAAAATTGTTTCCCCAGCTTCAACAATCCTATAAGGGGTGTTCATTTATCTCTTGCCTTAACTTTTTGAATTTTCCCCAGGAATCAGGACGTTTAGCAAAGGATTTCATAGCTTCTATGAGATCTTCCCTAGCTCTTCTTAGGTATACTAGCTTTTTATGACTATTTAATTCTAGATCTTCATAATATTGTGGCCCAGATGTTAAGTTTGTGTTCCTACAGGTCTCCACAATAAATTGTGCTTTCTCTGCTGGTATAAATAATTCAGAAAGAAGAATTTCAATGTCCTAAAATGTGGGATCAAAAAGTCTTAATGCTCTCTTAAATTCTTTTATGGCCTTGAAGGGATTTAAATAAAAGGCAGGCATTCATTGATTTTAAGGTGTCTAGATCTGCAGCAGTGAATGGCTTATGTCTTTTTATCTGGCTGCAAAATCGTGTGATCAATAATTGGTAATATTGGTACTGCTGATGCTGTTGCCCCTTTCTCTATTTCCTTTGCTGTGTCTGTATGTGATTCAGCTGTTTGTATTGCTATTTCTATTTTGTCTCCTGCTGTGATTCCTTTTCCCCCTTTCAATTGAGCATTCTCTTCAAGTAATTTTGCTATTTCCTTTCTTAATATCATTATCAATACAGTGCTATCATCCTCGTTTCCTAGCAATTTGTGTACTAAATTGTTTAAGGACAATAGAAGTGGAGGAATGAGAATTCCTGCAATTGCAGTTGGTATGAAAGCAAAGACTCAACCTATTTCTAGCTTTAACCACTGGCAGGAATCATATATTTCTATGATTCCCATTATATAGCCTGGGATCACTATAATTCAGAAATTATAAATCATAGTCAAAAAGTTGTATAGTAATGTAAGGATTCCCATCATGGTACAAATTGTTTTCCCCAATGGTGCATCCATAGTACCATTTTGAATGTAAAATTCTATGGTACTGTGCCTTTAAAATTTTTTTGCTTGACTAAGTTTGTCCCCTTTGCTATGCTGTAGGTAGGAGAAAAATGGCTGCTGTCTGGTTCAAACAGAGGCCTTTTTTTTTCAGAATTATTCACATACTTTACCTAAGCTGCCAAAATCTTTAATAATAATTAGAGCAAAGTAACTAATGTTATGATAGAGGGGAAAGAGAGAGAGTCTATGAGGTGAAACTCTCTTCTAGCTCTCCCCTCCCACCTAATATTCACTGAGGAGACTTCGAGGGAATGTCACCCCTAAACTAGGTGACATGGATGGTTGTGCCACGCCACAGGAGTTGGGGGCAAGGCTTCCCTATAAGATGAGGTATGTGGTACCCCAATCCAATTCTGAACAAGGGCAGGGTTCACACGAGCCTCCCCCAGGTCAGTCAACTTCACAGAGGATGATCTGGCTTCAAGATGAAGGCAGCCAGACCAAACTGTGGTTCCCTCCTCTCCCTTGTTGTCTCTCAGGCACTCTGGAATGCTTTTTGACTAATGAATGGCTTTTATTATTCACAGTTCAGGGGTTGGGGAAAGGGGTGAAGGGCAAAGGGATTTGGGGGTGGCCTCTTCTTTATTTCTATGGGGTCCATCACTTGCGTGGGAACCTTTGGGGTTCCCACTCCCAAGGTACTTCTCTCCCTCTTCTCCTTCAGTTTCTATTTCTATTTCTATCCTTCCTATAATTGTAAGTTAGACTGGAAAGGGTCTCTCAGCAAGGTTGGGTAATGGGGGAAGGGGACTAAGAAATTGCTCCCAAAATTGAGTTCCAAAACTTAGCTAACTTGATGGTTGAAGTCTTGATCAATGAGAAGCGATAGAATGCCTTTGATCAGGGAATCAGGGTTTGAGTGTCCAATGAAAGATCCTCAGGAAGCCTTCAGGACTGGATTCAAGCTGAGATTTCCACCTCCTTCCTCTCCCAGTCCTCAGCCAGAAGCCCTTTTTTCCTCCTCCTTCCTTCAGACCATTCCCAGAATCTTTCTGGTCTCAACTGTCACCAACTGTCACCAAATGTCACCAACTGTCAGTCATTCCTTTGTCTCCTTTTGTCCCATCCCTCTTGCAGAAATTCCATCCTTACGCTTGCAGGTATTTAATGTAGCTGTGACATGATAAAAATGCTATCAAAGGAAAATTAATCTGGTACTTTTGTACAGGGTGGTTTGAAAGGGGTAAAGCATTAATCAAAAATAACCCTTGAAAGAATTTTCTAATGTCAAAATCTAAAAAATGGTAAGGTGAAAAACCAGTTGATGCAAACCAATAGGAAGTCATACATTTCTATGGTCCAGGTAAAATAAGTCAATAAATCCTTGGGACCTACAGTTTGTGGACCATAAAACTATAAATATTACCAATATAGTATTGTTTAGACACAGACGATACGTTATAAAAAATCTATAGGGAGATATAAAACCAGGAACTTAATCTAGGGTTTGATACACCTACACACAAGCTTCCTGATACCCTTTAAAATATAATTCCCAAAATTTTCTAGTTCCCTTCTGGTTTATTTCTTCTCCAGTTTTAATGTTTGATCCATGTCAGTAGAGACTGGCTTATTTTCTTGTTTCGGGTTCCCTGACTCTTATCACAGTGACTAGCATATAGTAGTATAATAGTTAATAAATGGTTGTCCTAACATCCAACTCTCTCTCTCTCTCTCTCTCTTTCTCTCTCTCTCTCTCTCTCTCTCTCGCTCTCTCGCTCTCTGCCCTCATATCAGGATTCCCATATAAAGCAGGATCAAAGCAGGACCCTCTAAGGATGAAGTAACCACTTATACTTTAAGGAAAAATAATGTAGACTTAAAGGTTCAGAATAAAATCACCAGTAAATGTAAAAGCAGAGGAGGGGAGTCTTGATATTTCTGAATCTTTACTGAGGCTCAAAAAGACTCCTCAATTGCTGACTGACATATTTTACAAGAGGATGTATACAAAATATTCAGGTACCAAATAATGTGGAGTCTATTACCAAAACATCTCTTACAGTCATTCTGTTTTCTTAACTCACATGGTCACCACCACACAACAGATTCCAATCAGCCTTATTCAAGACCATTTCAATGAATTTCCAATTGTTTGATATGCCCATCTTGTATTGCCCCTTTCTTATTTAGACTTTATATTGCTGCCAAAGTAACATTCTTAAAACATCCTTCTAAGTCTGACCATATTATTTCCCTGTTTCAATGGTTTTTTCATTTAGTACAAAATTTAAATTTTCTCTTTAAGATTCAAAATCTTTTATAACCTGGTTCCAGGCTATCTTTCAAGGCTTATTAAATATTATTCCCCTTCACATACTATACCTTCCCATCCAAATGAAAAGCCTGCTGTTTCTTGTGAAAATATTCATTTCCTTTCTCATTGAAACTTGCATATGATGTCTCTCATTTTTGAAATCTGCACCTTCAACACCACTATGCTCCACCTCCTGCATAAGATCATTCCTGATTCTTCCAAGTTCCTCATTCCTTTCTACCACCAACATTATTTCCTCTATTCTATGGATATATAGATATAGACATAGATATATAGTTAGATATAGATATAGATATTTATTTCTAATCTGTAAATATTTTTGCCTCTGCTAGATAGTAAGATACTTCTAGAAAGGAACTATTTTTATTTTTATCTTTAGGTCCCTTAAACCTAGTATGTGAAACATAGTAGGTGCTAAACAAATGCTAGGTCATTGAATAATTGCTTTATAATAGAATCCCCTTCACTTCGTTTCCAAATTAAAAAGTGATTAATAACTTTTTGAGTTTCCATGAAGTAAGAAATCCCTAAATTTATAATTATAAAAAATTGTGCAGGGAATCTAGTTTAAGACTTTCCTTTTCACAGATGAAAAATCTGGTGTCTAGTGAGATAAAGTATCTTTTCCATAGTCATGGAGAAGGAAGTGGCAGAACTATGGACAGAATCCAAGTTCCCTGGATTCAATGTGTTGGGCTAAGCCTCATAGAGGTCTCTTCAAATAAGATGCATGCATCAATCAACAAATACATACACACACACAACTAAAACAAGGGGGCAAAAGTGATCTAAATCATAGAACTTGGTAGGAAAGTGTTTAAAAAACACAGTTAATTTAAAAGGAAGCTGATTTTTTAAAAAAGTTTTAGGGGGCTAATGGATTTTTCTGGTGGTTAGATGAAATTTATTAACCTCTTCTCTGAATAATTTTTAAGTGCTTTGACTAAAATATATAGAATTAAAAAGGAAACCAATCATGTTGAAATACAGTTGTCAAAAAAGTTCACAAATCACAATTATATGTTTTAAAACTTAATAAACTGAAGAGAAAAGATATGCAATCTGAATTTTAGAAGAGCTTTGTGGCAGATTTCAAAGAGCGGTCCATGCTTTGGGTAAGCTGATAAAGGGATATGAATAGGCAGTTTTCAGAAGAAGAAATCAAAACTATTAATAATAACATGAAAAATTGATCTAATTCCCTCCCAATTAAAGAAATGTAAATCAAAAACAACTCTGAGGTACCACCTCACACCTAGCAAATTAGCCAATATAACAATAAAGGAAAATAATAAATGTTGAAGGGGATGTTGCAAAATTGGAACACTAATGTACTGCTGCTGTAGTTGTGAAACAACTCAACCATTCTGGAAGCGAATTTGGAATTATGCCCAAAGGGTAAAAGAATGCATGTATTTGGATTCAGCAATACCACTACTAGGTTTGTACCCCAAAGAGATAATATAAATGATCATACACAAATATTCATAGCCTTCCTCTTTTTGGTGGCAAATACATTGGAAAATGATGGGTGTCCCTTGATTGGGGAACAGATGAATAAATTATGGTATGTGATGTGATGGAATATTGTTGTGCAATAAGGAATGATAAACTGCTTGATTTGTATATTAATTGGAAAGACCTCCATGAACTGATGCAGAGTGAAATGAACAGAACCAGGAGATCATTGTACACAGTAACATTGTAAGATGATCAAATGTAACAAATTTACTACTAATAGCAATGCAAATTATCCATGACAATCCCAAAGGACTTGTGAAAAATAATGGTATCCCCATAGAGAAAAAGGACTGTGGGAGAAGAAAAGCAGAAGGAAAACACATGATTTATCACTTGTTCATATGGGTATATGATTTGGGATATTGGTTTTTAAAGATAACTCTTACTAAAATGAATAATATGGAAATAAGTATAAAGGGATAAAATATGTTATAACCCAGTGCAATTCCTTGTCAGCTCTGGGGAGGAGAAGGGAAGACGGGACAGAAAGAACATGAATCATGTAACCATGGAAAATATTTAAAAATAAAAATAATAATAAAAATTAATGTGGTACAATTACACTTAAGCAATGATTTCCACAGCCTGTCTTACTGTATTCAAAATAAAGTATCCTATAAATATAGTGACAGTTTTGTTATAAAACTTTTAAAAGTGTAATATCACTCACCCTTACCTGTATAGATGATATCATGATTTCCCATTACCATACATAATGTGCATTGGAATGTGTAAAGTTTCAATATATATGACCACAAAGTTCAGAATATCATACTTCAGTAAATAATATAAGAATAATGTAATATAGTTTATAAAATGCTGATGGAAGGAATCAAAATGTTGCTGGTAAAAGAGGAGGAGAGGAATACTATTAAAAGTCTAAACTATATAATTGTAAAATTTCAGAATTTCTTTGCCAAATAAGAAAAAAGGTTATGAATTAAGAAGAAAAGAAAGAATATTAATTTGAAGAACATAGTATTGCTTCATAGTAAAGAGAAATCAGAGAAGATAATGGAAGAAGATGTTTCAAAAACTAAAGGTTTTATGCTACAAAATGAAATAACAACTTTAGAAAACTTGTAAATTGACCATGAAAGATCAAACAAAAATAAAAGTAAAAGGAGTACTTTAGCTTTTTCTGCTTTAAAAAATGAAATACTTTGCATCAGTGAACAGAATATTAGACATAAACTCAAAAAATGAGAAATTACAGAAAGGTAAATAACTCTAAAAACCAAGAAAGGATTAAGCAATTAGTTTTTGGTTTTTGTTTACAGATATTTTTAATAAAAGAAAATTGGATCTAGGAGCAAAAAATTAATAATCATCAAGTGGCAAATGGATAGAAAATGCCAGGTGCTAAATTCTTAAGGATATCTTAGAGATAGGGGAAGAGAAGGAGGAAAACCTGAATTAATATGTGAATTAATTCCATCATTTCTGTTCTATTTAGTTCATAAACTCTATGTAAACATTTTAATGTTGCACATTAGTTTTAACAAAAAATGCTTTGTTGATGAAGAAATGATTTCAAAATGAAAAATAACTTGAATTATAAGATAAATTAGGAAAAAGGGAGAGATAAGAAATAAAGTTTTTGATAATTTCTTCAAGTATGATAACTAGCCTCTTCTTTTTAAATCATGACTTTCATGTAGTCCAATAATTCTTATATTTTCTCTCCTCAGAGATCAGGTTTTTTAATGAGATATTTTATATTTTCTTCTATTTTTCATTCTTTTCATTCTGTTTTATTGTTTGATGAAGTCATTAGCCTTTTTCCCTCAGTTATAATTTTGGAAGAATTATTTTTCTTCCATGACCTTTGACGCACCTTTTTCATTTGGTCCGTTCTGCTTTTCATGGTACTCTTTTCTTCACTGAATTTTTCTGCCTCTTTTTATACTTGACCAATTTTGCTTTTTAAACTGATATTTTTCTTTTTGCATTACTTTAATTCTTTTTCTTATTTTTCTCTGACCTCTCTTATTTGATTTTTGAATTCCTTTTTTGAGTTCTTCCAGAGCTTGGAATTACCATTTCTCTTTGATCATTACCTACTGAATCTGTTTCTTGCTTTTTGTCTCCATATAAATTTTCTATGGTTAAGTGTTTCTTTGGATGTTTATTTAATTTGCCAATTTTTTTTTACCTGTCAACTAGGAGTTCTGAGAATTTCTGATTCTGTATCCCCTGCTGATGGGTTGCAGGACTTAGCACAGTGAAGTATTTTTCCCTGGGGCTAGGAGCTTTACTGCAGACTTGAAATAGCCAAAGAATAAGGACTTCAGGGTCTCACTGTGGACTTGTGACAGGGATTGCACTTTCAAAGATTTGGTGTAGGATGTTCTGTCTTTGGCTTACACAGGGTCCGAGGATCCCAAAGTTGGCCTAGGTCTAGTCATGGAACCTATCACAGTAGGAGTGGGTGGTCAATCCACACTCCTTGTTTATGCAGTTTTACTTATACTTCTCCCTTATCCCTTGAAAATTGATTCTCTCTGCCTGCCTTTAAAATTGTTTTCTGCAGGAATGTCCCTTCACTCCATCTTATTAATTTGTGTTCTCTGCCATTTTGAGGCACTATTTTAAGGTTAGTTTAGGAGGATTTTCAGAGTAATTCCAGCTTTTGCTGCTACTAAGTCACCATCTTAGCTCCATCCTTCTAGGAAATAGTCTTTATAGGACTGAAAGTAAACAATGAAGGAACAATATTTTGTCCAATCTCTCAATAGTTTTATTAAGCAATAGTAAACAAAAGAGGGTTGTGGATTACAGAGAATGGGAGTTTGCACTTAACCTAAAATGGAAATTTTAAAAGTAGTAGAAGTTTCCCACAATATAAGGGATAAAAACAAGGATGAACCCTGTTCATTTACCATTTAATTCATTCTAGAAATACCAGTAATAGAAATGTGAAGAGAAATAATTTTAAGGCACCAACACTGGTGAAAAAGAAAAACAAAAGTAATCCAAATTATGAAATAGGAAAATTTACTAAGAAAATCCCATTGAATCAGCTAAAGAAACTATACTAGACAATTAATATCTCTAATTATTAAGAGGCACAAATAACCCATATAAATAAGTAGCTTTTTTATATAGCCAACAAAACCAGAAGGAATAATAATAAATATTCATTTAAAAACAACTAAAACATTTATAAAAGTTAATAAAATATCTGAGACTTTACTGCCAAAAGATACTTTATATAAATTCAATCAAATAAAGTGTTATTCGTATGAATATAGAAAAACATAATGTAAGGTTTTGTGCTTAATCCAATAAAATGACACCATTTATTAATTTACAGGTTTAGATCAATTCTAATCATGCTTCCAAAACATTATTTTACACAGATAACCAAAATAATAACACATTCATATGGAATAACAAAAACTGTTAAATATCAAGGAAACTTGAGAAATAAAAATAAAGAGGAATTGAGGAGAAATAAAGATGACTTATAGGCCTCAAACAGTACTGTAAATAGTAACCTTTTAAAGGTTATGGTACTTGTTAAAATTAAAATATAAATTATTGGGAAAATTAGAGAAACAAATATCAAAAATATTCTGATTTAGAAAACTAGTGTTCAGTAAAGTCAGGACATGAACTACTTAAAGGAAGGACTCTGTTATTTGTTAAGAATTACTGGAAAAAAGGAAAGTAACTTTGAAAAAAAATTAGAACACAATCTAATGTTATATAACAACATGAAATTTAAAAGTATGTTTGACCTAAGTATAAAAGATCAAATCCCAAAAATAGAGAAAAAAAGGAACACAGGTATAATTTTCCTCTATCAGAGAGAAAATATTAACCAAATTACAGCTAAATGAAATCATAAATGATCAAATAAGTGATACCAGTTATGTGAAATTGAAAAACTTTTGCATGTACAAAATCCTTTTAAGATAAGGAAGAAAATGAAAAAAGGGGAAATATTTGAATAAAAAATAATCTGATAAGTATGATATTCAGGACATATAGGGAATGAACATAAACACATAAAACACATAAAAATTCATTTTCCATCAAAAAATGTGGTCAAAGATTACAAAAATCTCTCTGGAAAAAATTATAAATCGTTAGCAGCTATATGCAAGATTGTTCCACATCATTAATAATAATAGAAATTAATATTTGTTTTCATCTGAGGTTTCGTCTCTATTCTCAGGGAGTTAATGTATTCCATCTTGGTGATAGTAGACATCATAGGTTCTGAAAGTAACACTTTTACCTCTGTTAGTCTAGAACTGTGGTTCCCAAACTTTTTTGACCTATTGCCCCCTTTCCAGAAAAAATATTACTTAGCCCCCTGGAAATTATTTTTTAAAAATTTTAATAGGAAAGATAAATATACCTGTGGCCATCACTGCCTCCCTGGATGGCTGCAGCACCCACCAGGGGGTGGTGGCGCCCATTTTGGGAATCACTGGTCTAGAAACTCCTAGCCTATGAAACGTTCATTTTCATCCTCTATTTACTATCTAGGGGGAGCAAAGTTTCAATATCTAGTTAATATAGAAATAAGGCAATCCCTTCTTTAAAAGGGCAAGTAGGAAACAGATTAAATGTATATGTAATGTATATATGTATATATACAGAGAAATGGGTAATCCCAGTGATAGAGAGTCCTTCCCTGATACTCAAGTGGTAAAACCAATGACTCCCTGCAATGTCTTGTGCTACCTTATAGTAATAACAAGTTATATGTTTCCTATTTTCACTTTGTTACATAAATGACTAGTTTAAACAAATATAATGGGACTAATATATACATTGAAAGGAAGGTTGTTCATGTAGATTGAAATAACCTTTCTCTGGTCATTTTTTTTATGGGAGATTTGGTTATATTTCAATTTTTTAAAATATTCTATTAAGTTAGACTGAAGTTTCCTCAAATATTTTGATTCTCACAGAATTATGAAGGGATTCATCACAGGGAAACACTTTTTCCATAGTCTGCATCATTCTCTAAGGGGGGAAGCGATTTATAGGATCTTCAGTAATTTGTTTCTAGTAAGAAGTTTAAATTGATTTATGCTGTTATTTTACCATCAACACCTATAGAAAACTCTAAACAAAGTAGATGATTATTAAATCCTTCTTGATGTACTTACCCTAAAAAACTTCTTAAAGGTTTTGTATCAGGCTAGGTATTCTAATTTTTCAGTTTCTAAACTGAAGGGTAGAAATGTTAGGGTAATTTCCTCATGTAAAATGCAAACATCAATAAAGTTATTCATATATATGTATATATGAAGGATATTACCAAATTAAGTATCAATTAAATGTAAGTCAGAAATTTCCAACATCTCTGTATATGTATATACATAAGCATATATATCTGTATATACACTTGCAAATATTTTATACACATATATGTATTCACATACAAGGTGTCCGAAAAGTCTTTCATCAATTACATGATCTAAATTTATACTCTGATATAATCAACTCCTTGTCTATGAGAATATTAGTTGCTCTGATTCCTAGATTTGAAATATAATCTTAAATTTAAATATATTTTATTTTCAGGGTATTCAAAATATCAAATTGCTTTGTAAGTAGAGATTAAATGATTTTTAAAAAATAGATTTGCTCTCAAAAATATATTTTAGAATTGAAAAGTAAAGTTAATAAATTTATCAGCTCTCTTTTACTTTTCCTTATAACTTGAATTTTGTTACAAAATGGTCATTAAAGAAACTCAGGTTTGGAAGGGATAATCAAAATCATCTACATCAATCTGCTTCTTAATCCCTTTTGAGTGGGAATCTTCCATTCACTTGAAGAACTCTGTTGTGGGAAGGTTTTCTTTACATATTAGGTGAATATTAGGTTTTCCTTACATATTAGGTCAACTTCAACATCTTTTACCCTCTGCTCCTAGTTCTATCATCTGGGGCCAAGCTGAACAAAATTAATTTTTATTCTGAATAACAGTACTTTAAATATCTAAATATTGTTTAATATGACTTTATACTTCATCTAGGGTAAAAACTCTACTACTTTAAACGAGTCATCATTTTTCTATGTTGGGAGGAGATTTGCAATCCTTGTTATATTTCCTATATGGGCTCCATTTTGATATACACATAATATCCTTAAACCAATATACTGGTTTTAATTAATGTAGTTGAAGATCTCTTCATGCTTGATTTTCTAGGTATTTAAATCCTCCAATCACATGTATCCATATAACATATTTGTGACATGGATTAGGGAATTTATACAAGTTTTATTGTTAATAGAAGACAAAGCAATGATGTCTAAAAGACATTTTATTTGCAACATCTTTACTCATTTCAATTTATATATTTCTAAGGACCTCTAGTCTAGCCTATGCTAGAATTCATAAGGATGTTTTAGGACTTAGGACATTTAAGATTTAATGAATTTAACATTTGTTTATAATGAAAATGAATACTTAAAACAGCTAAAAATTTTCCCAAGCTCTAAGACAAATCAGTTTTCTTTGTTTTCTATGACTGTGTGAGCTTATAAAAACTGTGGACTAAAGTCAACAAATGAATACGTAATTTCTGAGAAAGTTGTTTGTTTCAAATGTGCTGAAGAAATGGCAGTCCTCGAAAAGAGACTATATTAAGTATTTTATTAGTGACTAAAGTTCTGCAGTCCAGGATGTTAACTTTAAAATTTGTCCCAGCATCATTAACTCATGTTCCAATGAGCAAACTTGATTCTTACAAAAAAAAAGAATAAAAGCATAAAATCTTGTAGTAAAGAGCTAATTTGAAAGAAGAATTCTGTCAATTATTTGCAATATATGCATTTGTGCAGGTCAGCATGACACTGAATTAATATTATATGAACTGAATCTGGTTCATTCTTTCCTTCCACTTTTTTCTCCCTTTATTTTACTATTTTCATTGGCTTATTATATATTATTCTATATATACATATAGAATGGATGCATAGAGCATCGGTAAATTCCTCTTTGGCTAATGTGTGTTTTTTTTTTGAATTAACATTTTTATAACTCATTTAAGCCTAAATAGATAATAGACAAATTTGTCACAATTATCCTTGTTTTAGTAACAGATTGTTGTATATGTATAAATATGTGAAATATGATAGGCACCAATATCCACAAAAAATAAATGAAAATATGGTCCATCAAGCATGTCTCTATACAGGAAACTATAGAATAAACATATGATTAAGCTGCTTTTGGATGACTCATTCTATTAAAATCTATGATGTACCAAAGGCAGTATTAGACTCTCAGAATACAAAGATAAAAATGAAGTTTTCTTTGTTCCAAAGTAAAGGAATAACTTGCTCATCAAATCATCTTTTATGCTTCTGCTTATCCTTTTATAGAATTTCAGATATTAATCTATAACAAATTTCTGATGGACTTTGAAATTTTCCCAACACTTTTTTGTCAACTAGCAAGTTCTAACCCTAGTAGTAAAGATTGAACATGAGGTTACTATGATTGTTTCTATTTACTGTCTACCTGGACTGTTCTCCTGATAAATTACCCTTTTTATCCAGTGTCAAACTGTTTTTTTTGTTCACAGATTTGAAATAGACTATAAAATGTTATTTCTCCTTCTGTTCTAGAAATATTTTTTCATTAATTGGTAGGGTATTCTTGACCTTCTGTTCCTTCCAATTAAATTTGGTAATTATTTTTTCTATATGAAGTAATTGTTTGGTGGCTTGATTAGTATGACAAAAAAAGTAAAGCAATTTAGATGACATCATTTTCATTATATTGGGTGAACCTACCCATGAGTATTTAATCTTTTTCCAGTTAATTAGAATAGTCTCTATTTGTGTGGAGTGATTCATAATTTTATTCATCTTTTATGTATATCTTGTCAGATATATTACTAAGTATATTTTAAACTGTCTAGTTATTTTACAGAAATTTACCTTTTCTACCTGTTCCATTGGGGTTTTTCTGGCAATATATGCAAGTGCTGATTATTTCTCTAGCTTTGTTTTATATCCTACAAATTTGCTGAACTCATTCATTATTTTCACTAGTTTTTTTTTTTAAATTGTTGCTGATGTTATTGACTCTCTAGGGTTATCTAAATGGACTGTCATATCATCTGCAAAGTGCCATATTATGGATTCTTCTTGGTATTTGCTTCTTCTTATAATTTCTTTTTCTTTTCAGCATTTTTAGTTCAATATTGAAAATAAATGTTAATAATGGTCATCTTAAATTCATGTTAATAATACTGAAATGTTTTCAATTTTGTCCTCACTATACATAACAATTGTTCTTGTTTTTATATAGGTTCTACTTATTTTTGGAATATTCAATTTATTCCTTTTTAATTTAAAAATATTTATTTTTAACATCATTTTAAAATGTGTAGTTTCATATTCTCCCTATACATTTCAGAGCCTCTACCTTTCACTGAAAAAAACCCAAGAATTATGATATGAACTAACATATTTTTTCCATATTAGCCATATCACCAAAAAACAACAACAAAAAAGAAAATTATATGCCAATTTGAACTAGAGTTCCTCAGTTCTCTTTGTAGATGGATAGGAATTTTCAACATGATACTACTGAAACTGTTTTGATGATTGTTGTATTCAGAATAGTTAAGCCTCGTACAGTTAATGACTATTATAGCATTGTTGCAATTGTGCAAAGTGATCTCCAAGTTATTCTCACTCAAATTTACCTAAGTTCTTACAAATCTTACCATGGTTTTTTTTTCTGAAAATATTGTTCTTGTCACTTCTTAGAGAACAATAATACTCCAATGCAATTATTTAGGACTGTATATTCAACCATTTCTTAAATGATGATTAGTCCTATCATTTCTAATACTTTATATTCATAGAAAGAAATAATGACATTTTTGAACATATAATTTATTTTTATTTTTCTTTGATCTCTTTGGAATAAGGAAATAGTACTGATATAGCTGGGTCAGGTTTATAGCCCTTTGGTCTTACTTCCAAAATGTTCTCCAGAATGGATGAGCCAACTCTATGAAAAGTTCATTATTATATCTATTTTCCTTATTCTCTCCAGCATTTTTCATTCCTAGTAGGAATGAAACATTACCTCAGAGATGGTTTAATTTGCCTCTCTGTAACCAATAGTGATTTATAGTACTTTTCATATAACCATAGGTGGCTTTATTTTCTTCTTCTGAAAATAACTCTTTCATGTCTTTTGAACATTTATGATTTGGGGAATGGCTATATTTTCAAATAAATTTGATTCAAATATATTTAGAGAAATATTGAATTACACACACAACATTAGACAAATGAGACCTTTATTAGGAAAACTTGCTTTAAAATATTATTTCATCATCTATGGTATCTTTCAGAAAAATGGAGTTTCTGTGTTTATCTGTTTTATGTAGGCTTTTTTTATTTTTTTTAATTGTCCTTCATCTGAGATCATGATTGCTATTGCTGCCTTTTGTATTTCACCTGGAGCATATTAAATTCTGTTCCAAGCCTTTGTTTTAACTCAGTGCCTCTTTCTCTTTCAAATATTTCTCTTATAAAGAACATAGCATTGAATCTGGTTTCTTAGGCATTTTGCTACATTATTCTGTTCATCATAGTCACATTTATGATTACTAATGTATTTCCCTTCATCCCAGTTCATTTATGTGCTCTTATCTCTTCTTTTTACTGTACCTCTTCAAAAGTGTATTTTGTTCTAGCTACTGTGTCCTTTAATTTACTTTCCTTTTTACCACCCTCTCCTTTTCTCTTAATCCCTTCCCTTCCTATTTCCATATTGAGTAAAATAGATTTAAATACACTACTGAGTGTGTTTATGTATTCTTCCCACGTTGAATCAATTCTGATGAGAGCATTGCTTGCCTCCTCCTACTATTTTCCTCTATGGTATGAAAATGCTTCCTCTTGCATTTTTTATATGAGAAAAAAATTATCTCCTTTCCATGATTCCTATGCCTCATGTCCCAGTGCATATCTTTTCTTTACCACCATCCTTATTTTGGAGGTAATTCCAACATAATCAAATTATATTCATGTTCTTTATATATGAACTCTTTTAAAATGTTTTACAAATAATAACATTTTTAAGTTGTATAAATCATCTTCCCATACAGAAATGTAAACAGTTCAACTTTCATGAGTTCCTTCTGATTACTCTATTGTTCATCTTTTTGTGTTTCTCTTTGAATATTGTTTTTATATTTCTCTTGAATATTGTGTTTGAATATCTAATTTTCAGTTCATCCATGTTCTTTTCATGAGAAATGCTTGAAAGTTCTGTAAGTATCCTTTTTTCCCCCTGAAGTATTATACTTAGTTTTTATGTGTAGGATATTCTTTGTTGTAATCCTAGTTCTTTTGTATTCTCTGAATTATCATATTCCAATCTTTCCACTAATTTAATGTTGTGATCCTAAGTAGCTCCATAATGTTTTCATTATTTCTATCTGCTTTCACCATTTACTCCTTTTTACAAAATGTAAAATAAATAATTTTGATTATATTAAATTAAAAAGGTTTTGTACAAACAAAAACAATGCAACCAAAATCAGAAGGGAAACAACAAACTGGGAAAAAATCTTTATAACAAAAAATTCTGACATAGGTCTAATTACTCAAATACAAAAGGAGCTAAATCATTTGTATAAAAATCAAGCCATTCCCCAATTGATAAATTAGCAAGGGACATGAATAGGCAATTTTAAGATAAAGAAATTAAAAATATCAATAAGCACATGAGAAAGTGCTCTAAATCTCTAATAATTAGAGAAATGCAAATGAAAACAACTCTGAGGTACCACCTCACACCTAGCAGATTGGCTAAAATGATAGCAGGGGAAAGTAATGAATGTTGGAGGGGACATGGCAAAACTGGGATATTAATGCATTGCTGGTAAAGTTGTGAACTGATCCAGACATTCTGGATTGCAATTTGGAATTATGCCCTAAAGAGCAATAAAAGAATGCCTGCCCTTTGATCCAGTCATATCATTGCTGGGTTTGTACCCCAAAGAGATCATAGATAAACAGACTTCTACAAAAATATTTATAGCTGTGCTCTTTGTGGTGGCAAAAAAACTGGAAAATAAGGGTATGCCCTTCATTTGAGGAATGGCTGAACAAATTGTGGTATATGTTGGTGATGGAATACTATTGTGCTCAAAGAAATCATAAACTGGAGGAATTTCATGGTGAACTGGAAAGACCTCCAGGAATTGATGCAGAGTGAAAGGAGCAGAGCCAGAAGAAGTGTTGTACACAGAGACTGATACACTGTGGTAAAATCGAATGTAAAGAACATCTATACTAGCAGCAATGCAATGACTCAAGACAATTCTTAGGGATTTATGGAAAAGAATGCTACCCACATTCAGAGGAAGAACTATAGGAGAAGAGACACAGAAGAAAAACAACCTCTTGAACACATGGGTTGATGAGGACATGATTGGGGATGGAGACCTGAAAGGACCACACCAATGTAACTATCAATAATATGTAAATAAGTCTTGACTGACCAAACATGTTAAAACCAGTGGAAATGTGATTTAGTTATGGGTGGGTGGGGAATGTTTGAGGTGGTGAAGGGTAAAGTAAAAACATCAATTATGTAACTATGGAAATTTTTTCTAAAAATAAAAAAATAATAAAAAAATAAAGTTTTGTATCTGAAGTTTTCTTTGTTCTGGCCCAAAATACAAGCCCCACAATTACCTTTAATTAAATCCAATGACTTTATACTCAAAAGATAGGTCAAAGAAATACATCCAAAAAGTAAGGGATTTCTAGACAAAAGAATGAAGCATATGGTGAGTCACTGAATGTTAGCAAAGAAATATGAGCAAAAAATGGGCCAGAGAAATAATTCTGCATTAAATGCACTCTCTCTTTCTTGTTCTTCAGATTTTCATGAAAAAATATTGGGAAAAATTTCATTGTATCATCTACCCATTTGTTGTTGTTTTTGTTATTATGTTTTCTTTTTCCTCTTCTCTTTCATGGGGTATATCAGAATGAATGTCTCATGTAAGTATCTAAGGCAAGTAAGATGTAGTCAAAGTAGAGTTCTATAGAAAAAAACAGGAATTGAAGGATGTTAGGAACAGAAAGGGTTGATCTGTGGGTGAGATGAATACATGCATTACCGAGGACATGCAGATTTTCTAGGATATGTGAACAATCTAGAAGCTATTAGTTAAAATCAAGTAGAGGAGAAATGGATAAAATTATGGAAGGATGAAAAACCTGGACAGAAACATTAAGATCAGCATGGATTAAGCCGGAAAAGCTAGAGAACTGATTCAAATGGACCTTGGTAGCTACAGGTATGTGCTAAAGTAGATCTAATTATCTTTATGTGCCTTCTACCTCAGATGGATGAAATCCCATATGTAATTGTCTTTATTTACCTTGTAACTCAGAGAGAGTGCTTTCATGTAAAAGTAACTAAGAATAGCTGATTGAATTAGGACTGGGAATGCAGGGAGCAGCAAGCTATTGCTGATGTAGAGTTACATTAGGTCTTAGAAGGATGTCATTAAAGACTCAGGGCATTATTGGATTCCAAATAAGCAGTCACTAAACAAGTTTATAGTATATGTGGAAAGAGTTTATGAAGTGTCAGTGATAATCAAATTATAACTAAGAAGCTTAGTTCCTGGAATATATTTATTTATGGGCTTGGGGGAAGGAAATTAAAGATAACTTGTGCTGTCATTGCCACTGATTCCACCACTGATTTTGGCATTCCAAGCTGAACAGGATCTCAGGTTTAGAATTACAAAGAGGCCATTATACTTATTCAGGTGTGGTTACCCTCATATAGCAACAGAAGGAGGAAATCTCTGGAGAGGAACATGATATTGATAAAACATTTAAGGAGTTGCATCACAAAGGAATGATGAGAAAATACAAAGACTGTGATTGCTTCAAGCAATTCAAGGCCAATAGAGACACACAAAATATAGAAAAATAGTGTTAGGAGGAAGCAATTCCACCCTGCCCCCAGATGTTAGTACCCTGAAAGCAAAATCCCATTTACCCCATGCTAGTTATAACTCTGGTAAAAAGACAGAAGTAGCTAAAATTATTTCTATATGCCTGGTGAAAACAGAAAATAAATTCTATAGCAGAAGGTGGTCCCTCTACTTGACAATAAGTTGATCATGAGTTTTGTTCTCCTCAGAAAGATTGTTCTAGAATAAGTTTTAATCGGTGTTGGTTGAGAAAGATGTAAAGATCTTTTAAAGTTCCTGAAAAACATACTAAAAGTGTTACAATGACTTCAAAAAGTTCCTGTAAATCCTGTCAAATAACTGATAAGTTTATTCCAGATATGTTTTCCACGAATTGGTCAGTTATTTCCATTAAACTGAATAGTTGTTAACACTCATATAGCTGGTCCTTTTCTAAGATAACTTCCCTTTCCTTCCTTTCTCTTCTCATACCTTATTTTCTCTTCTTTTTTGTTCCCTTCCCTTAAATTTGCATCCATTTTCTTTTTTTCTTTGCTTTTTCTTATCCTCCCTTACCTTGCTTTCCTTTACCCTTTACTATCTTCCCTTCCCATGTCTTGCCACTGCTCCTCTTCCCTTCCCTTGACTTCTTTTGCTTTGTCTTCCCTTCTTTCCCTTCCTTTCCCTTCCCTTCCCATTGCCTTCCTTTAAATTAACTAATTTGAATGCAAAAAAGTCTCAGCATAAATGTTACATTTGAGTTCAGTCTTAACAAAACACATAAAAGTTAATAGGAACAGATAAAAGGATAGATAAGAGAATATTTATGTACCCAGAATTGTTTCCAAGTTGGGTATTCCAGACATTTTCACCAGAGAGGAAAAAAATCTGCTGCCATAAGTCTTATCTGGGCCAGTAGAGAAAGAAATAAATAGCAGAGAACCTGAATTTTAGTTTGAGATCTGTCTATTACTTGATTTTTTACCCTAAATACATCAAATAAACCTTTTTGAGTTTGTTTCCTCATCTATAAAACCTGTATGAGATTATTTCCCTGACTAACTCTGGATACTAGAACAAGTAGATGCAGTAAAGTATAAAACAGAGCTTTGAAAAACATTAAATGTACAGAAAAATAAGTGTATTTATTTATAATTACTGTTTGTGACATTTTACCATTTCCTTTTTCCTTCATTGGATTTTATTCAAGGGCTTTTCCTAATTGCATTCATGATGCAATACACTTGAAAATGACATTTCTTTCTTTCCAGGACTTTTTGGTTTTAGAATTAACTAGTAAACTGCCAAAAAATTTGAGGGTCCAATTGTTGAAGGTGGAAGGAAGCAAAGTACTTACATGTTGATGCCATTGCAGCACCAAGTGCTGTTAGTGTAGATCTTGACAAAAGGAGGAAGGGAAACAATTATCGTGAATTGCAGAGCAGCAACAAGGACAGGAGAAGGATCTGACAGACAGCTAAGACGCAACACTAGGAGCAGCTCTATGGTAGCAAGCTCTCCTTCCTTCTTCTCAACAGTCCTCCTGCTGTAATGCTTAATGAATGATTTCTCCTTAGTACCCTTGCTATTTATTAAGACAAAGGATTAGGTGCTCCTAAGCAATATAATTTCTTCTCTTCCCCAAACACCCTAAAAACTCTTAAAAATTCTGACCCCTCACCCCAGCACCTTTTCTGTACTTCTTTAAGTTCTTCCTAATTTTAGGGGGTTATTTACATCTTAGTCTTATTAATTCCTTCAAAGGGGTTAAATATTAACTAAAGTCCAGGCCAATAATGATTTAAGGTGCAACTTTCCCTGGGATAGTTTAATTTTAATAAGGATCTGTGGCTGACCATACAACCTTCATAACTCAGAATAATAATGTTCTAACAGTAAAATTAGAAACATAGGATTAGGGCCTCATAGAATTAGATCATAGAGAAATGTCATAGATTATATAGTCCAATTCCTAATTTTATGAATGAGGACTTGAGACTCAGAAAGGCTAGGCAAGGTCACACTCAAGGTAAATGTTTGAGATGAGGTTAGAACTCTGGCTTTTCTCTAAGTTCAGAACTTTCCATTCTGCCATTATGTCTCTAAAGGAGAGGGGTTAATATTTTGGAAAGGAGACTGCTTAGTATACTATCAAATCAACCTTATAGAATTATCTCCAAAAAAAAAAAAGAGCTATGTACACTTTTAGTATCTCAACAACTCTTCTGTAGATACCCTCTTCCCCTAATTCCTTAAATATTTGTCCCCTAATTTACACATAATTGAGGCCTGACTCCTTTATTCTTCCTATTACTATGATCAAGTCCTATAAATAAATCAGGCCAAATAAAAATTAACAATAGATACCAGTATGTTCAAAAGGAAACAACTGATTTGACTCTGAATTGAGTTGGTATTTTATTTCAATTCTTCAATAAAATTTTAAGCATTAGCTTTTTGCAGAAATGAGCTTTGTAAGACAAAGAAAGTGGAGATAAGAGTCTGCCCTTAGAGAGCTTCAATTTAGCTTCCATTTCTTTTTCTCAGAGTTCTGGAGTTTGGATACATAGGCATAGCCATATCCAAGAATCTCAAGCCTCCCTAAGAGTATTCACTTCTGCCAGGAGTACTTCTTCAAATTGGAGCAAAATTTGGAGAGGAATTGTGTATCCTTCAGCAGGAGGGATTCTCCATCTAATTTGAACTGAGACTGAAATATTTTATTCATTATGCCTAATTGCAAAAGAGAATATCCAAGGTTCTGTGTGTGTTTCAAGCCTGCAAGAGAAGCCTACTAAGCATTGCCATATTGCAAATGCTTCCCAGCAAGAGGATGATCCAGATGGCTTTAATGAGGACCCTGGAATGCAGTTTAATAATTTGAAGTTATGGCCAAAGGGGGGTGGAGGATAGGGGAGGGTGACACTGAAAGTGAAATAGGCAAGTAATCAACTTAGCAATACTATGAAGTCATTGAAGTTTCTCTTTCATGATTCTGCCTCCAAAAACAGACACACACACACACACACACACACACACACACACACACACACTTCACACAATTCTCTGAAGTCCTACATTTCTGCTACAGACAGACATCTACCACTGGTAGAAAAATTATTCTGTTCCCCAATCTTTCCTCAAATGACTGTCCTATGGTATAATACATTGAACCCAAACACAAACTTAGAAGAGGGAAGAAACAGATTAACACCCTACACTGGGCAATTACTTATTGTGTCAATAAAATAAACAATCGGTTAACAAATGCCTACTATGTGCAAGGCACTGTGCCAAGAATTGGGCATACAAAGAAAGCATGACAATCCCTGTGCTCAAGGATCTCATAATCTAGTGGGGAAGTCAACAACTAAAATGAATGTAAAATGAGAGTGGAATGAAGAAAGTTAGAGGCACAGGGGCAGTGCTTTGAGTGGGTATGCATTGGTTTCTGGGGTGATTTCTTCTTACAGAATGATGAGGTTCTAGAGATTATGAAGTTTTTTATGAGGCTAGCTAAGTCATTTAAACTCTCTGAGCCTCATCTATGAGATAGATGACTATAATACTCTCCTCACAAGTTTGTTTCATGTTAAAGGAATCAAAGTCTGTAAATGATTGGCAACATTAAAGGCACTCTATTTCCATTTTACTTTGGGACCCCTGGGACCAGTTCTAAAGATCTGGAAGAAGTGAAACTCTTAAAAGTAATATTAGAGCCTCTCTAAAGTCCTGTTAATGGGCAACATTATGAAGATCAGTGGATACTATGTAAGATAATTAATGTAGAAGTGGCAAGGTAGAGATTTCCACTTGAATGGAATTTGGGGGAATCTAAAGGTTAAGTCTTGGCTGTGACTGAGTAGGCCAGCATATGGCATGGGAATGCTTAAATTCCTTATTGTTTAGTACAATTATATTTTTGTTTTCCTGCTAGGAAACCCTGACATCCTCCAGGTCTCACATTTAGCCTCCTTATACTTGGTTTTATCTTTGGTTTTAAGACTTTTGCTTAAGACACTGCAATATCCCTTGATTCTTTTCAGCTCTGTAGCAGTCACTTGCTCTTAAGATCATCCCCGAGTATAGGGAGATTTTGTTTTGTATATTGGGCTATTTAAGTTCCTACTGTGTTTCTTGACTGCACTACACAGTTTAGCATTCGTTATATATTACTTTCATGTCTCACATCACTCAAAAATAAAAAAAAACCGACATGGGAAGACTTGTTTGAACTGTATAAGGCAAGGCAGAGTATATTGGATGATTGTGGAGGATTTTAGTTTCTTTGGTATGAGGCTTACCAAGTTCTTTCCAGGGATACTCATGTAACTTTGTTGTCCACTTCTCACCCAACTCTCACCTGTGGCTCCAAAAAGTTGTAGCATAATTAGTGGGCACATAAAATTATCTCACAAAATAGGTTAAACCAGATTGAGAGCAAACCTACAGGCTTCAAACCTATCTGTGAATTAGAAATATTTCTAATGTGAAGATGGTCCCCAGGGGAAAGGGTGGGTGAGAACAATTCATTCCAATGGCCACAAAGGTAGCTGAAGCAGGCATTGCTTAGATCTTGGTCAGATATTAAAGACTTCAAGGTCATCCACTGCATTCTTGGCCATTTGCAGCCATCCTGACTTTTGTCTTGCTATTTAACTTGAATGATGATGGAAAAGAGATTGAGGCTGACAATTTTGTGTGCCTCTGCCTCCCTTAAATCCAATTCATACAGTATTCGAGATAACGTGTGGTGTCACTTGTCCTCCTCAAAATGAAGGACTAACAACAACAATAAATCAAGGTACTCTGAGAGAAGACAGGATGCACCATGTGTTAAGCAAGTTAAAACACCACCACAACAACTATCTTGACCACCATCTCCTCTCAGACTCTGATTGCGACAGCCCAGAACCTGACCCCAAGGTCCTTTGGAAAATTAATGTTTCCAGCTCAATATCAAATGGGTCAACATTGAAAACTATGATGTTATAAAAAATTACATTTAAAAGAGATACTATCATCTTTTTTTTCCTGTACCTTTAGGATCATAAGACCTTTCCATCAGATTGGGAATGGAAGCCTATATATGTTGTCTCTCCAATAGGACTGTGAATATGCTCCTTGTAAACAGTGATTGTGTGACTTTTCTAGCTGTATCTCTAGCTCTTAACATAGTGCTTTGAAAATTTTAAGTGCTTAATAAAAATTTGTTCATTCATTCATGAAGTAATATAGAACAAAGTAAGCACAGCAGAACAAAAATAATCATAATAAGGAAAATAATTTTGAGACTTGGAATACTGATATTTGCAAGATATATGATTCCAGAGGTCCTGTGATAAACTGAAGCCTGCTTCCCCCATTCTGACAAAGTGGGTAAGGACCCAATATAGATAAGGAAACATGCATTTTAGGATATAACTATCATGCACATTTATTTTACCTCATTTTAAATATTTGTTAAGGTTTTTTAAAAAAACCCAAAGCTTCAATTTGAGAGTGAGGTGGGAGGAAGAAGGGGAATAAGAAATTATTGACAATGCCTTCCCTCTAAGAAAGAGAGAAAAGGATGTGATAGAAATATTTTCAGTAAAATAGGGGACTAAATATAATGAGGCCCAGCCTAAGGAGAATATTCTTAATCAGTCCAGATCTTCTTTATTCCATTTTCCAAAGTAGGTTCAGCAAGCTCTTGAGAATTTTCCTAGTATTGATTCCTCATTGGTGTAAGGGAGGAAATTATGACTTACCACAATGGGATTGAATTCTCATACATTTTTTAAGATAGATTTTCTGTTAAGTTAGTGATTTCTCAGGCCACATCCACCAACCTGCTTTCCACTAGCCCCAAGGCCTGTTTTATGGTTGTCTCCTACTAGTGAGGCTTCTCCTGTCCATCTGCTTGAGCCAGTTTTCCTCACCATTCTCTACCCAACCACTGTCAATCATAACCACCTTTTTCCAGTGGATGGGTGAGAACTCCAATTCATTCTCCCAGCCTACATGGGTTTTCCAGCCTGTGCTAGCCATTTTTTAAGCTGAAGTCTTAAGCTGACCCTGGGATCCTGGCCGAGAGAGAGTTGTACCTTAGGATTTTTTCACAAAAAAGGGGATTCTTTTGCCTTTTTTGTTTTTGTTTGTTTGTTTTTGTTTTTGTTTTTGCTTTTGTTTGTTTTTTGTTTGTTTGTTTGTTTTGTTTCTGAGGGCAAGGAAAGTCTAAAACACAAGACATTTAAAGTTAAAGTTTTAGAAAGAAACCTGCTTTTCCCTTCTCTCTCCTAACTCAAAACACCAGGGGCAGCCAGTTCTTCATATGCAAATACCCTATTGTTTTCTAGAAAAGGTTTTTTCTCTCTTTGCCTTCAAGTAATTATCTTTTGTTTTGCCATCAGGCTGCTATTTAAAGAATAAACATGTTGCAAAGTCTGTCTTGGTTTCCTCCCTATCTCAAACAGCGTCCATTCTGGGGGAGTATTACAGAACTTGGGAAGCTAAATGTTTTGGAATGTCTTTTGTTACTTTTGATTCCTATGGCAGCATGGTGGCAGCAAGGAATGGTTTGCTTTTTGAGCAGCCTAAGCTAACATAGCACGTGGCTTTATTTTCTAGTGACTACCAATATATCTTATTAAAAAACAATATTTTTAAAGTTATTATTATGTATTAACTTTATTTTTTATATTGACCACTCCTCTTTCCCCTTTCATGAATTATGACTTAATTTTTGCTTTGGATTTTTAATGTTTGTGGTTAAATAATCAAAACATTGAAATGATTTACTGCATTTTAGCTCATATTGTACAAACGTTTAATATGATGTAAAGATCTAAAATGTGAGTGATTGAAATCTGTAATTACAAGGGAATATTATAAAGTCTGATATCATGTTGAGAAGGCTCCCCAAATGCAAGACCCTTTCCTCTGGAATCCTTGCCAGAATTCCCTGCTGTCTCCAACTGCAATTCTTGCCTCATTCTTCTCTTATTCAATATTCAGCCACCCCACAATTCTTTTTCCTTACACTTCATATTTACATAAGACATCAAGAATTAATAAAGAAAAACCAAAAGAATGGAAAGATGGAAAGAAACATGAAATATCTCATTGAAAAGATAATTGACCTAGAAAACAGATCCAGAAGAGACAATTTGAGAATTATTGGTCTACCTGAAAGCCTAGAACAAAAAAAAATTCTTAACAATATATTACAAGAATTTATACAAGAAAACTTCCCTGATATTCTTGAACAAGAGGGCAAAATAGACAGTGAAAGAATCCACATATCACCCCATACATTTAATCCCCAAAAGACAACCCCAAGGGATGTTATAGCCAAATTAAAGAACTTCTAGCCAAGGCGAAAATACTGCAAGAGGCTAGAAAGAGAAAATTCAGATATTAAGGAGTCCCAGTCAGAATTACACAGGATCTGGCAGCTTCCACATTAAAAGATGGCAAGTTTTGACAAAGAATCAACTACCAATCAAAACTGAATATATACTTCTAGGGGAATATGGGCATTTAATATAATAGAAAAGCTCTAAGTATTCCTAAAGAAGTGACCAGAACGAAGAAGAAAATGTGATGTCCAAATATAAAATTTAAGGGAAACATAAGAAGGTAAACATAAAAGGGGGAAAAAATTAAGGGCTTCAATAAGGTTAAATTGGTTATATTCCTATATAGAAAAGTGATACCTGTAAAATTGTTTTCATTATCATGGTAGATAGAAGAAATATAAATAGAGGTAGTCGTATTAAGTTGTTTAAGATGATATGTAAAAAGAAATTAAGGGAGAAAAAGAGGTTGGTACTAAGAGGAACTTGAAGAGGTAAAATAGGATAAATTCTACCATATAAAGAGGTGCAGGTGGGTGGGGGAGAATACTATTATATGAAAGAGAGCTAGAGAGTGGTAACAGGTAATACTTAAACCTTCCTCTCAGTATAATTGGTCCTGAGCCAGATTTATTGGGGAATAGAATTCTATCTTCCCTTACAAAGAATTTAAAAGGGAATAAGGGGAGACAGCTGGGTAGCTAAGTGGATTGAGAATCAAGTCTAGAGATGGCAGGTCCTAGGTTCAAATCTGGCCTCAGACACTTCCCAGCTTTGTGACCCTGGGCAAGTCACTTGACCCCCATTGCCCATCCTTACCACTCTTCTACCTATGAGCCAATACACAAAAGTTAAGGGTTTAAAAAAATTAAAAAAAAAACATTAAAAAAGGGAATAAGGAAGGGTGTGCATGGAGAGGGGAGTATTAGAATGAGGGAAAATCTTGGGGGGGATGATTAAAGACCTTAAAGAGAAATAGGAGGGGAATAAGAAGGGAGGAAATGGAAAGTAAACCAAAATAAGGGTGGGCGAAAAGGGGACTGATTAAAAGCAAAACATTGGTGTGGAATAAGAAATAAAAATGATGGGGAATACGAAGGTGGCAATTATAACTGAATGTCAATGGTATGAACTCACCTATAAAATGGAAGCACATAGCAGAGTGTATTAAAAACCAAAATCTTACCATATGTCCTATATATGAAACACACATGAGGCAGGTAGATACACACAGGGTAAAGGTAAGAGGCTGGAGCATCAATCGAGAAAAAGAAGGTAAGAATTGCAATCATGATATCTGACAAAGCCTAAGCAAAAATAGATCTGATTAAAAGAGACAGGGAAGGTAATTACAGTCTGATAAAAGGCAGTATAGATAATAAAGAAATATCAGTACTCAACATTTAAGCACCAAATGGTATAGCATCCAGATTTTCAAAAGAGAAACTATTGGAGCTTAAGGACGAAATAGATAGTAAAACTATACTAGGGCGACTTCAAACTTCCTCTATCAGATCTTCATAAAACAAAGAAAAAATAAGAAATAAGTAAGAGATGTGAATAAAAATTTAGAAAAATTAGAATTATTAGATATATGGAGAAAAGGGAATAGGGATAAAAAGGAATATACCTTCTTTTCAGTTGCACATGGTACATTTACAAAGATTGATAATTTATTATAGCATAAAAACATTGTGAACAAATGCAGAAAATCAGAAATAATAAATGCAACTTTTTCAGTTCATAATGTGGTAAAAATTATAATTAGTTAGGGTACATGGAGAGGCAAATAATAAATCAATTGGAAAGAAAATAATCCTATTCCCCACATTTTTGGGTTAAAAAACTAATCATAGAAACAATCACTAATTTCATTGATGAAAATTATAATGAGGAAAAAATATATCAAAATTATGGGATGTAGCCAAAGTAGTACTCAAAAAATTTATATGCCTGAGCTAATATTTTGAAAAAATAAATTAAATAAGTATTAGTTAATCTAAATTTTTTTAAAAAGAGAGAACTAAATGAACAGTATCAAGAATGAAAAGGGTGTTCTCACTTTTAATGGAAAGGAAATTAATGTAATCTTTAAGAGAAATTTTGCCCAATTATATGACAATAAATATGGCAACCTAGGTGAAATGGATGAATAAATAGAAAAATATAAATTGCATAGCTTAAAAAAAGAGGAAAAAGAATACTTAAATAATTGCATATCAGAAAAAGAAATTGAAAAAGCCATCAAAGAACTCTCTAAGAAAAAATCACTAGGGCCATATGAATTCACAAGTGAATTCTATCAAACCTTTAAAGATCAATCAATCCCAATATTCTACAAAGTATTTCACAAAATGGGCTAAGAAGGAATCTTACCAAAATTTTTTATGATACAAATATAATACTGATTCCAAAGCAGAAAGCCCCAAAACAAAAAAGAAAACTATAAGCCAATATTCTTAATGAACATAGATGCAAAAATATTAAATAAAATACTAGCTAAAAGATTAAAGCAAGTTATCATAAGGATTATTCACTATGAAGAAAAGTGTTTATATGAGGAATGGAAGGCTGATTCAATATTAGGAAAACCATCCACATTATTGACCATATCAACAATATAACTAGGAGAAATAACATGATTATCTCAATAGATGCAGAAAAAGCCTATGACAATATGCAAAACTCATTCTTACTGAAAACACTAGAGACTATAGGGAAAAAAAAAACAGGCCTTTCCTCAAAATAATAAGCTTTTTATTTAAAACCATCAGCAAGTATCATCTGCAACAAGGATAATTTAGATGTCTTCTCAATAAGATCAGGAGTAAAGCAAGAATGCCTGTTATCACCAGTATTATTTAATATTGTACTAAAAATGCTAGTAGTAGAAATTAGAGAAGAAAAACAAATTGAAGTGTTCAAAGTAGGCAATGAGGAAACCAAATTTTTACTCTTTGCAGATGACATGATGACATACAAAGAGAGTCTAGGAAAATCAACTAAAAGGCAAGTAGAAATAATTAATCACTTTAGCACAGTAGCAGAGTACACAATAAACCCACATAAATCATCAGCATTCCTATAAATTTCCAACAAAACCCAGCAGCAAGAGCTAGAAAGAGAAGTTCCATTTAAAATCATTTCAGACTATATAAAATACCTATAAATTTAATGGCCAAGACAAATTCAGTAATTATATGAACATAATTACAAAGCACTTTTCATACAAATAAAACTACATCTCAACAATTATAAAAAAAAACATTAATTTCTCATGGATAGGATGAGCTAATATAATAAAAATGATGATCCTACCTAAATCAATTTACTTATTCCGTGCCATGCCTATCAAACTATGAAAAAAATTTACAAAGTTAATCTGGAAGAACAAAAGATCAAGAATATCAAGGGAACTAATGAAAAAAAAATTGAAGGATGGAGGCTTAGCATTACAAGATCTCAAACTATACTATAAAGCAGTGATTATCAAAACAATATGGTTCTGGGGTTCCAGGTTAAGATGGCGGCAGAGTAAGAAGCAGCTCTTAACCTCTCCTGACCGAAACACACAAAACTCCTCAAGGGGACATAAAAACAAGTCCAGACGAAGGGAGGAACCCCCACAACAGGGCACAGCATGGAAGGTACGTGGAATCGAGACATTTCCAGGCTATAAAGGGGTGAAACAGCCCTCACGAAATCGCGGGCTGAGCAACCACCCCTCCCCCACCCCCTCCACACTCACCTATAGCTCCGAAGCCAGCTAAAAAGAAATAGAGCAAGTTTGGGGCACCCATCGAGTCATTGGCAGCTCCAGGGCCTGTTCCTGAGAGCAGTAAGATTTAGGACCCCATTAAGCCAAAAAACACAGGCGAAATCTGAGCGTGGGAGCAGGACGCAGGAAGCAGAGCATCCGGACCCTCCACAAATAAGGAAAACTCCTCACAAGCTATGGAAGAGTTCAAAACTGAGATTTTGAGGAAAATGGAAGAGATCTGGCAAGAAAATAACTGTTTAAAAGGTAGAATCTTGCAATTGAACACCAGAGATGACCAGATTGAAAAGGAATATCAAAAGATTATGGCCAAAAACCAGAAGATTATGGCCGAAAACCAGAAGATTATGGCCAAAAACCAGAAGATTATGGCCGAAAACCGAAAGATTATAGCCGAAAATCAATCCCTAAAGGCTAGAATTGAGCAAGTAGAAGCTAATGATCTCTCAAGACAACAAGAACAAATAAAACAAAGTCAAAAGACTGAAAAAATAGAAGGAAACATGAAATATCTCAATGAGAGAGTGACAGACCAAGAAAACCGGTCTAGAAGAGACAATATGAGAATAATTGGTCTTCCAGAAAAACCAGAAATTAATAGAAACCTGGACTCCATACTAAAAGAAATTATTCAGCAAAATTGCCCTGAAGTCCTAAAACAAGAGGGCAATATAGACATAGAAAGGATTCATAGAACACCCACTACATTCGATCCTGAGAAAATAACGGGTAGAAATATTATTGCCAAATTCAAAAGCTTTCAAGGAAAAGAAAAAATCTTACAAGAAACCAGAAAGAGACAATTCAAATATCAAGGGGCTCCAATCAGGATCACACAGGATATGGCAGCCTCCACGCTAAAAGACCGTAAGGCCTGGAATACAATATTCAGAAAGGCAAGAGAGCTGGGCCTGCAACCACGGATCAACTACCCATCAAAATTGACTATATATTTCCAAGGGAAAGTATGGGCATTCAACAAAATTGAAGAATACCAGGTATTTGCACAGAAAAGACCAGGGCTAAATGGAAAGTTTGATATCGAACCACAAAAACCGAGAGAAACTTGAAAAGGTAAATAAGATACAGAGGGGAAAGAAAGAAAGCTCATAATTTTTAAATTTGCCTTTTTAAGGGCCTCAGTGAGATCTAATTATATGTATTCCTATGTTGAGAAATGTTATGTATAATTCTCTGTAGTGAACTCTATTCACCATTATAATATTCACTATTATAGTAATCAGAAGAATAATTCACATGGTGAGGGTGGAACACTAAATAATCTAAGATGACATGTGGGGGGTGGGAAAGAGGTGTTGAATAACAGGGGACACCAAGAGAAACTTGAGTGAATAAGAAAATAGAATATTCTATTACACACAAAGAGGGCATGGGAGGGAGAGGGGACAAATACTATTATAAGAAGGAGAGGAAGAGAGCATAAAGATGTAATAATCAAACCTTACTCTCAGTGTAATCAACCCGGAGAGGGAAGAGTAGCTATACTATCCACTGGGAAATAAAACTCTTATCTAACCCTTCTGAGAAAGTTAGAAGGGATAAACCAAGGGGAGCAGGGGAGTGGGGAGGACAAAAAAAAGGGAGGGGAGAAGGGGGAGGGAATTCATAAGGCCTTTAAAAACAAAAAGGGGGGGGAATAAGGGAGAGGGTAGAAAGGGAAGTCAATCAAGGGAGGGGATAAGGGATAGGTTCTTAATAGCAAACCACTGGTTTTAAAGGAAATAGCTTAAGGAGAAGGGGTAGGAATGGGGGAGGATTTGAAAATGTCAGAAAATGCACAACTGATGATTATAACTCTGAATGGGAATGGGATGAACTTGCTCATAAAACGGAAGCAAATAGCAGAGTGGATTAGAAACCAAAATCCCACCATATATTGTCTACAAGAAACACATATGAGGCGGGTTGACATACACAAGTTTAAGGTTCAGGGTTTGAGCAAAATCTTTTGGGCGTCAAATGAGAAAAAGAAGGCAGGAGTGGCTATTATGATTTCTGACAAAGCCAAAGTCAGAATAGATATGATTAAAAAAGACAGGGAAGGTCATTACATCCTGATTAAAGGCAGTATAAACAATGAGGAAATAACACTGCTCAATATGTATGCACCAAGTGGCATAGCACCCAAATTCATAAAGGAGAAACTGGCAGAGCTCAAGAAGGAAATAGATATTAAAACCATACTAGTGGGAGATCTAAATATTCCTCTGTCAGATCTAGATAAATCAAACTGAAAAATAAATAAGAAAGAGGTAAGAGAGGTGAATGAAGTCCTAGAAAAATTAGATCTAATTGATATGTGGAGAAAAATAAATAGGGACAAAAAGGAATACACCTGCTTCTCAGCTGCACATGGCACATTCACAAAGATTGACCATGTTATAGGGCATAGAATCATTGCAAACAAATTCAAAAGAGCAGAAATAATAAATATAACCTTCTCAGATCATAATGCGATAAAAATAATAATTAGTGAGGGCACTTGGACAGGAAAATCAAAAACTAATTGGAAATTAAATAATATGATTCTTCAAAACCAATTTGTCAAAGAAGGAATCATAGAAACAATCAACAATTTCATTGAAGAAAATGACAATGATGAGACATCCTACCAAACTCTGTGGGATGCGGCCAAGGCAGTACTCAGGGGGAAATTTATATCCTTGAGTGCATATATTAACAAATTAAGGAGGGCAGAGATCAAAGAATTGGACATGCAACTCAAAAAATTAGAAAGTGAGCAAATTAAAAATCCCCAGATGAAAACTAAATTAGAAATACTAAAAACCAAGGGAGAAATTAATAAAATCGAAAGTAAAAGAACTATTGAATTAATAAATAAGACTAGAAGCTGGTCCTTTGAAAAAACAGATAAAATAGACAAAGTACGGGTCAATCTAATAAAAAAAAGGAAAGAAGAAAACCAAATTGATAGTATCAAAGATGAAAAGGGAGACCTCACCTCTAATGAAGGGGAAATTAAGACAATCATTAAAAACTATTTTGCCCAATTATATGGCAAAAAATATAACAATTTAGGAGATATGTACGAATATTTACAAAAATATAAACTGCCTAGATTAACAGAAGAAGAAATAGAATCCCTAAATAATCCCATATCAGAAAAAGAAATTGAACAAGAGATCAAAGAATTCCCTAATAAAAAATCACCAGGGCCTGATGGATTCAGAAGTGAATTCTATCAGACATTCAAAGAGCAACTAATCCCAATACTATACAAATTATTTGATATGATAAGCAAAGAAGGAGTCCTACCAAATTCCTTTTATGACACAAATATCGTACTGATTCCAAAGCCAGGCAGATCAAAAACAGAGAAAGAAAACTACAGACCAATCTCCCTAATGAACATAGATGCAAAAATCTTAAATAGAATACTAGCAAAGAGACTCCAGCAAGTAATTAAGAAAATCATTCACCACGATCAGGGGGGATTTATACCAGGAATGCAAGGTTGGTTCAACATTAGGAAAACCAGCCACATAATTGACCATATCAACAGTCTAAGAAACAAAAATCACATGATTATCTCAATAGATGCTGAAAAAGCCTTTGACAAAATACAGCATCCATTCCTATTGAGAACACTGAAAAGTATAGGAATAGAAGGACCTTTCCTAAAAATAATAAACAGTATATACCTAAAACCATCAACAAACATCATATGCAATGGGGATAAATTGGAAGCCTTCCCAATAAGATCAGGAGTGAAACAGGGATGCCTATTGTCACCTCTATTATTTAACATTGTACTAGAAACACTAGCAGTTGCAATTAGAGAAGAAAAAGA
This sequence comes from Gracilinanus agilis, assembly GCF_016433145.1. Lineage (NCBI taxonomy): Eukaryota > Metazoa > Chordata > Mammalia > Didelphimorphia > Didelphidae > Gracilinanus > Gracilinanus agilis. The sequence continues at coordinate 409,958,355 of NC_058130.1, forward strand.
AATTGAAGGTATCAAAGTGGGCAAGGAGGAGACTAAGCTATCACTCTTTGCAGATGATATGATGGTCTACTTAAAAAATCCTAGAGAATCAACTAAGAAG
>NC_058130.1:409963452-409980298 GCF_016433145.1 Gracilinanus agilis
AATGCATTGCTGGTGGAGCTGTGAACTGATCCAGCCATTCTGGCTGGCAATTTGGAATCATGCTCAAAGGGCTATAAAAGAATGCCTTCCCTTTGATCCAGCCATACCATTACTGGGTTTGTACCCCAAAGAGATCATAGATAAACAGACTTGTACGAAAATATTCATAGCGGTGCTTTTTGTGGTGGCAACAAATTGGAAAAGGAGGGTATGTCCTTCAATTGGGGAATGGCTGAACAAACTGTGGTATATGCGGGTGATGGAATACTATTGTGCTAAAAGGAATAATAAACTGGAGAAGTTCCAGGCGAACTGGAGAGACCTCCGGGAACTGATGCAGAGCGAAAGGAGCAGAGCCAGAAGAACTCTATACACAGAGAGTGATATACTGTGGTAAAATTGAATGTAATGGACCTCTGTACCAGCAGCAATACAATGACCCAGGACAATTCTGAGGGATTTATGGTAAAGAAAGCTACCCACATTCAGAGGAAGGACTGCAGGAGAGGAAACATATAAGAAAAACAACTGCTTGAACGCATGGGTCGGGGTGGACATGATTGAGGGTGTGGACTCGAAACTACCACACCAATGCAACTACCAACAATTTGGAAATTGGTCTTGATCAAGGACACATGACAAAACTAGTTGAAATGCGCATCGGCGATGGGGGGTGGGGTGGGGGGGGGGGTTGAAGGGGAAAGGTGGAGCATGAATCATGTAACCATGTTAAAAATGAATATTAAAAATGTTAAAAAAAACAAAAAAAACAATATGGTTCTGGTTAATAGATAAAAGGGTGGATCAGTGGAATACACTTAGGGTAAATGACAGCAGCAAGATAGTATTCAATAAACTCAAATATCCCAGTTTTGGGGACAAGAACACACTATCTGACAAAAACTACTGGGAAAATTAGAAAACAGCATGGGAGGATTTAGGTTTGGATCAATATCTTACACTCTATACTAAGATAAATTGAAAATGGGTAAATGACAAATATTAAGAGGGAAATTATTTTTAAAAATTAGGTTAACATAGAATAGTATATCTGTCAGATCAATGGGAAAGGAAGTAATTTATAACCAAGGAATAGATAGAGAACATTACAGAATATGAAATCAATAATTTTAATTACAATAAATTAAAATTTTCTGTACAAACAAAACCAATGTAATCAAAATTAGAAGGGAAGAAATATATTGGTAAAAAATTTATCATAAAAACCTCTGCCAAAGATCTAAATTCTCAAATTTTTAAGAAGCTAAGTCAATTGTACAAAAATCTAGTCATTCCCCAATTGGCAAATGGTCAAGGGAAATGAATAGGCAGTTTTCAGATAAACAAATCAAAACTATCAATAAGCATATGAAAAAGTGTTATAAATCCCTTATAATTAGAGAAATGCTAATCAAAATGATGCTAAGGCACCACATCATACCTAGTAAATTGGCCAATATGGCAGTAAAGGAAAATAGTAAATGTTGCAGGGGTTGTGGCAAAATTGGAACACCAATGCATTGTTTTGTTTGTTTGTTTTTTTGTTTTTTAAAAACCCTTACCTTCTGTCTTGGAGTCAATACTGTGTATTGGCTCTATAAGTGTTAACTAAGCAAAGAGAACAAAAGATTCCCTTTTCACAAATGTGAACTCAAAGAAAACCAAGAATTTCCTTTTACAATCCCCCCCCCCCCCCTTGAGCTTTTGGAAGACTAGTTTCCCCAATGAATCGTTTTACATAATTAGAAACTACAATAGTTTTAGATCAGAAGGAAATGAAAGATAGGAAGAGAGAGAGAGCAAACCAATATTTGCTAGGTGCATTGAAAATAAGCCAATTAGGGAGGAGTCCCATTTTGGCATAAATGTATACATATAAAATAAATGTGTCCCAACCCACCACGGGTCAATCAATTATGCTCCATGGTTCATTCTGGCTTTTCTGATGCTGTGGAGGTTTCCTTCAGTCATTTTCATGCTGCCTTCTTCAAATATTTCATCTTCTATATTCAGAGAGCTATTGAGCTCTCTTTCCTGAAATGTTTCTTTCTTTCTCAAAATATTATTTTTACTTTTATGGTAATCATATAATCCTATCCCCCCAGGAGGATGTTGACCAAAATTTGGATCAACTTGGAATACATTAATTTTCATTCAGAAAATAGCTTTATATAAACCTTTCATAGTAAGAACTTATATTTTATTCTCTACCTTTATTTTGACATCTTTAATATATATTAAAATTATTCAGAAGCTAATAGGTTTCAAATTAAATTTTCCCTCTTATGGGCCATTTAGGAGTATCTCACCCCTTAGGAAAACTTTCCCACCTCCTGTATGAGACTATAATTAATTATGGGGTAACCAAACTCCTTGGGTTTTTTTCCCATCCTTTGGTAGGTAACAGCTCTAAATGCATGTCTTTTATGTGTCTCATCCCTTGTATTTTGCAGGCAAAGACTATAATAGTAAACATGACTTCAGATTTTTATAATTGCAGACGTGGGTAATGTAATAGGCACCTCACTTCAGAAAGTCCTTTTAAATCAATTAAGTTTTTCTATCATTAAATTTTCCTGGACGTTTTATTAAATAATTTTTATTTTTAGAAAAAATTTCCATGGTTACATAAGTCATGTTTTTACTTTACCCTTCACCCCTTCACACCCCCCATCCGCCGACTCACCCCCTCCCCCCACTGTAGCTAATTCACATTTCCACTGGTGTGGTCAGTCAAGATTTATTTACACATTATTGATAGTTACATGCGTGTGGTCTTTTCAGGTCTACATCCCCAATCATGTTCTCATCAACCCAAGTGTCCACGCATTTGTTTTTCTTCTGTGTTTCTACTCTTGTAGTTCTTCCTCTGAATGTGGATAGTGTTCCTTTCCATAAATCCCTCTGAATTCTCTTGGGTCATTGCATTGCTGCTAGTACAGATGTTCTTTACATTCGATTTTACCATAATATATCAGTCTCTGTGTACAATGTTCTTCTGGCTCTGCTCCTTTCACTCTGCATCAATTCCTGGAGGTCTTTCCAGTTCACCATGCAATTCATCCAGTTTATTATTCCTTTGAGCACAATAGTATTCCATCAACACATACCACAATTTGTTCAGCCATTCCCCAATTGAAGGGCATACCCACTTTTCCAGTTTTTTGCCACCACAAAGAGCACAGCTATAAATATTTTTGTGCAAGTCTGTTTATCTATGACCTCTTTGGGGTACAATCCCAGCAATGGTATGGTTGGATCAAAGGGCAGGCATTCTTTTATCGATCTTTGGGCATAGTTCCCAATTGCCCTCCAGAATGGTTGGATCAGTTCACAACTCCACCAGCAATGCATTAAAATCCCAATTTTGCCACATCCCCTCCAACATTCATTACATTCCCCTGCTATCATTTTAGCCAATCTGCTAGGTGTGAGGTGATACCTCAGAGTTGTTTTGATTTGCATTTCTCTAATTATTAGAGATTTAGAACACTTTCTCATGTTTTTATTGATACTTTTGATTTCTTTATCTTAAAATTGCCTATTCATGTCCCTTGCCCATTTATTAATTGGAGAATGACTTGATTTTTTATACAATTGCTTTAATGCCTTGTATATTTGAGTAATTAGACCTCTGTCAGAATTCTTTGTTATAAAGATTTTTTCCCAGTTTATTATTTCCCTTCTGATTTTGGTTGCATTGTTTTCCCTTGTACAAAACCTTTTTAATTTAATATAATCAAAATTATTTATTTTACATTTTGTAATTTTCTCTAACTCTTGTTTTGTTTTAAAATCTTTCCTTTCCCAGAGATCTGTCAAGTATACTATTCTGTGTTCACCTAATTTACTTATAGTTTCCTTCTTTATAATCAAGTCTTTCACCCATTCTGAATTTATCTTGGTGTAGGGTGTGAGACATTGATCTAAACCTAATCTCTCCCATATTCTTTTCCAATTTTCCCAGCAGTTTTTGTCAAATAGTGGATTTTTGTCCCAAAAGTTGGACTCTTTGGGTTTATCATACACTGTCTTGCTGACATCACTTACCCCAAGTCTATTCCACTGATCCTCCCTTCTATCTTTTAGCCAGTACCATATTGTTTTCATGACAGCTGCTTTATAGTGTAGCTTAATATATGGTACTGCTAATCCACCTTCCTTCACATTTTTTTCATTATTTCCCTAGATATTCTTGATCTTTTGTTCTTCCAAATAAACTTTGTTATAGTTTTTTCTAATGTAGTAAAAAATGTTTTTGGTAGTTTGATAGGTATGGCACTAAATACATGAATCAATTTGGGTAGAATGGTCATTTTTATTATGTTAGCTCATCCTACCCAAGAGCAATCAATGGCTTTCCAATTGTTTAGATTCAGTTTTATTTGTTTGGAAAGTGTTTTGTAGTCGTTTTCGTATAATTGCTGTGTTTGTTTTGGTAGATAGATTCCCAAGTATTTTATATTGTCTAGGGTGATTTTAATTGGTGTTTCTCTTTCTACCTCTTGGGGCTCTAATGTGTTGGAAATGTATAGAAATGCTGATGATTTATGTGCATTTATTTTGTATCCTGCAACTTTGCTAAAGTTGTTGATTATATCTACCAGCTTCTTAGTTGATTCTCTAGGATTTTTTAAGTAGACCATCATATCATCTGCAAAGAGTGATAGCTTAGTCTCCTCTTCCTATTTTGATACCTTCAATTTCTTTTTCTTCTCTAATTGCTATTGCTAGTGTTTCTAGTACTATGTTGAATAATAGAGGTGATAATGGACATCCTTGTTTCACTCCTAATCTTATTGGGAAGGCTTCTAATTTATCCCCATTGCATATGATGCTTGTTGATGGTTTTAGGTATATACTGTTTATTATTTTTAGGAAGGGTCCTTCTATTCCTATACTTTTCAGTGTTTTCAATAGGAATGGATGCTGTATTTTGTCACAGGCTTTTTCAGCATCTATTGAGATAATCATGTGATTTTTGTTTGTTAGACTTTTGATATGGTCAATTATGTGAATGGTTTTCCTAATGTTGAACCATCTTTGCATTCCTGTTATAAATCCCACCTGATCATGACAAATAACCCTCTTTATCACTTGCTGGAGTCTCTTTGCTAATATTCTATTTAAGATTTTTGCATTTATGTTCATTAAGGAGATAGGTCTGTAATTTTCTTTCTCTGTTTTTGATCTGCCTGGCTTTGGAATCAGTACCATATTTGTGTCATAAAAAGGAGTTTGGTAAGATTCCTTCTTTGATTATTATATCAAATAATTTGTATAGTATTGGGATTAATTGTTCTTTGAATGTTTGATAGAATTCACTTCTGAATCCATCAGGCCCTGGCGATTTTTTCTTAGAGAGTTCTTTAATGGCTTCTTCAGTTTCTTTTTCTGATATTGGATTATTTAAGTATTCTATTTCTTCTGCTGTTAATCTAGGCAATTTATATTTTTTCAAATATTCATCCATATCACCTAGATTGTTAAATTTATTGCTATATAATTGGGCAAAATAGTTTTTAATGATTGCCTTAACTTCCTCTTCATTAGAGGTGAGGTCTCCTTTTTCATCTTTGATGCTATTAATTTGGTTTATTTCTTTCCTTTTTTTAAATTAGATTAACCAATACTTTGTCTATTTTATCTGTTTTTTCAAAATACCAGCTTCTAGTCTTATTTATTAATTCAAAAGTTCTTTTACTTTCAATTTCATTAATTTCTCCTTTGATTTTCAGTATTTCTAATTTAGTTTTCATCTGAGGATTTTTAATTTGTTCATTTTCTAGTTTTATAAGTTGCATGCCCAATTCATTAACCTCTGCCCTCCCTAATTTGTTAATATATGCACTCAATGATATACATTTTCCTCTTAGAACTGCTTTGGCTGCATCCCATAAGTTTGGGTAAGATGTCTCATCATTGTCATTGTCTTCAATGAAATTATTAATTGTTTCTGTGATTTGTTCTTTCACTAAATTATTTTGGAGAAACATATTATTTAATTTCCAATTAGTTTTTGGTTTGCCTCTCCATGTATTCTTACTAATAACTATTTTATTGCTTTATGATCTGAGATTACATTTATTATTTCTGCTTTTTTGCATTTATTTGCCATGTTTCTGTGCCCTATTACCTGGTCTATCTTTGTGAATATTCCATGCGCTGTGGAAAAGAACGTGTATTCCTTTTTGTCTCTATTTATATTTCTCCAAATATCTATTAACTCGAATTTTTCTAGGGTTTTGTTCACCTCTCTTATCTCTTTCTTATTTATTTTTTCGTTTGATTTATCTAGATCTGATAGGGGAAGGTTCAGGTCCCCCATTAGTATGGTTTTGCTATCTATTTCATCCTTGAGCTCCACTAGCTTCTCCTTTAGAAATTTGGAAGCTATTCCGTTTGGTGCATACATATTGAATACTGATATTTCTTCATTGTTTATACTGCCTTTTACTAGGATATAGTAACCTTCCCTATCTCGTTTAACCTTATCTATTTTTACTTTGGCTCTGTCAGTGATCATGATAGCCACCCCTGCCTTCTTTTCCTCATTTGAAGCCCAGAAGATTTTGCTCCATCCTCTCATTTTCATTCTATGTCTGTCTGTCTGTTTAATATGTGTTTCTTGTAAACAACATATGGTTGGGGTTTGGTTTCTAATCCACTCTGCTATTTGCTTCCATTTTATGGGTGAGTTTATCCCATTCACATTCAGAGTTATAATTATCAACTCTGTATTCCCAGACATTTTGATTCTCTCTCCTAGTCCTGTTCTTTCTTCTTTCACTGTTTCCTTCTATACCAGTGTTTTGTTTTTAATCAGTTCCTATAATCCCCTCCTTTGTTGTACTTCCCTTTCTCCCCCCTCCTTTCTTATTCCCCTCTTATTGTTCTTTAAAGCCACGCAGTGCTCCCCCCCAAGCCCTCTCCCTCCCTAGTATTGCTTCCCTCCCCAGCAGTTAACACTTAGTTTAACACTTTTATTCTGGACTTTTATAATGGTATTTTCTCTAGTCCAGTCATATGTGGAGGTACAAAGACAATGCAACAGAACACATAACCAATAGTCAAAACACAGCAACTTAATAGACATAATTATATCTTTAAAAAATCAACCAATCAACAAATACAATATATGTGATGGGATACAGGGACTGAATTTAAGAATCCCTTTCCCTTTTTTTTTTAATTTCAATGCTCCTTTACAGAGACTTGATTATAGATTTGAATTTCTAGGTTACTCATGCTTTCTGTCAATCTTCTCTTAAATAGAGATAGATGAACTGCGACATATTCTGTTATTATAAGTATCCCCAGAAAGAGTGCTAGATATATCCACTGTGATATATTTTTGGGGATCAAAAGCCATTTTAGATACACAAGAAATAGCATTTTCCCAGTTTGGGTTATGCTGCTCAGTGTCATGTTTGGTTGCCTTTTTAATTTTAAAGTTTAGGACTTACCTTTCTTCAACTGAGGAACTAGTTACTAATAGCTGGCTGAAGGATAGTTTATAGATAGTAGAAAGGAAAATATAAGAAGATTATGGGTACTTCTAGTCCCTTCATGGTCACCAAGAATGTAAGTGTTAACTAAGCAAAGAGAACAAAGAATTCCCTTTTCACAAATGTGAACTCAGAGAGAACCAAGAATTCCCTTTTATAGCTCCAGGGCAGAAGAGTAGTAAGCGCTAGGCAATGGGGGTTAAGTGACTTGCGCAGGGTCACACAGTTGGGAAGTGTCTTAGGCTAGATTTGAACCTATTCCATCTCTAGGTCTGGCTCTCAATTCAGAAATTGAGCTACCCAGCTGCCCCCTACTAATGCATAGTTGATGGAGTTGTGAATTAATGAAACCATTCTGGAAAGAAATTTGGAATTATGTGTAAAGACTTTAAAAAGAATGCATGCAGGGCAGGTGGGTAGCTCAGTGGATTGAGAGTCAGGCCTAGAGACAGGAGGTCCTAGGTTCAAATCCGGCCTCAGACACTTCCCAGCTGTATGATCCTGGGCAAGTCACTTGACCCCCATTGCCCACCCTTACAACTTTTCCACCCAGGATCCAATACACAGAAGTTAAGGGTTTAAAAAAAAGAATGAATGCATTTTGATGCAGAAATACTATTACTAGTTTTGTACCTCAAAGAGATAACAATGAAAAATATTTTTATAAAAATATTCATAGATGTATACTTTTTGGTGGTAAAACATTGAAAAAAGAGTGAGTGTCCCTTTATTTGGGAATGGTTGAACAAATTGTTGTATCCTATGGCAATGGAAATCTATTGTACTGTAAGGAATGATGAACTGCAAGATTTCTATATGAACTAGAAAGACCTCCAAAAACTGATGCAAAGTGAATTGAGCAGAATCAAGAGAATATTATACACTGAAAGTGAAACATTATGGAACTGTCCAATGTAATGGACTTTATTGAGAGTAGCAATACTATAATCCAGGACTTATGAGAAAGAATGCTATGCACATTGAGAGAAAGAACTATCGGAGTAGAAACGCAAAAGAAAAACTTATGACTTATAATATCACTTGTTTACATGGGTATATTATTTGGGGTTTCAGCTTTAAAAGATTTTTCTATGGTAGAAATTAATGATGTGAAAAAGTTATCAAATGGTAACATTTGTATAATCCAGTGGAATTGCTTGTAGGCTCTGGGAGGAGGGAAAGAAAATGAATCATGTATACATGGAAAAATATTTTTAAAAATTAAAAAATGAACAAAGACCCCAGCTTCTGGAATAAGAACTCATTGTTTAGCAAAAATTGCTGGGAAAATTAGAATGGTATAGATAAATATCTCACACCCTATATCAAGATAAGTTCAAAATGGATATAAGATTTAGAGATAAAGTATGATACTATTAGTAATTATGGGAACATAGAATAGTTAAATTGAATTGGCCAATCTGTGGAAGAGAGAAGAAATTATGAACAAACAAAATATAGAGAACATTATGAGATATAAAATTAATAATTTTATTATATTAAAAAGCTTTTGTAAAAACAAAATTAATGTAACTAAGAAGGGAAATAAGAACTTGGGAAAAATTTTTACAATAATTTTTTTCTCATTTATGTAGGGAATAGAAAAGGAACTAGTAGAGAGGCAGATATTTAAAATAAGTGAAAGATTCAGGCTCTGTTGGAGAATATGGGTTTGAAATGGTATCATTGAAACTTGGTAAGGTGAAAAGCCACTTCATATTGTGTAATAGGAGTTAAAGGAAAGAAAGTTGCAGAAGGCATTTTAATAATAGAAGATGAGAAAATGGTGATGAGAAAGTTTTATAGTAAGGGATTTAGCATATTGATGAAGTTTTGATTAAAATAAGATATTTGATAAAGAATTCTCTGAGGCAGAGTGTTGAGCATGAGACCAGAACTTAGAAGGAGGAACATAGATAAAAATTCTGACAGTTGGTGAGGTGCTTTCACTGACTGATGGACTTTCTCTCTGGTTTCTGTTGGAGGCTGACATATGAGACTTTGCTTTGTGCTTCAATTAAGGTAAGTGAATAAGGATTTTACTTAGATTATAATCAGATAGTGTTTTGGGGTTTCCTTAGTAAATGCTAGGCAGATTTAGTGTAGCTAGAAGAACTGAAGGCTTCACTGTGTGGCGAATGTAGAAGGTGGGTGAAAAGTTAGTTCCTTGTTAGTGTTAAGCCTTTCCTTGTTATTAATCTTTATATTTATATCTTTTAATCATAAATAAATAGATTTTTACGGATTTGTATTCTCCAAGTAAAGTGCATACTGGCCTGGTGAAAGGAAGTCTTTCCTTCTGAGGGGAGAATTGAAAGATATGTTTGTGAATAACAACAAAATATCTTACCACAGCTGACCCTTCACAACAATACAGATAATCTTAATTCTTCAGTTTGCTTCAAATAGTCTCAATTTTTTGGTAAAATATGATTCAGGGGGCAGCTTGGTAGCTCAGTGGATTGATTGCCAAGCCTAGTGATGGAAGGACCTGGATTTAAATATGGCCTCAGGCACTTTCTAGCTGTGTGAACTTGGAAAGGTCACTTAAACCTCATTGACTAACCCTTAACATTCTTCTGCCTTGGAACCAATACATATTATTGATTCTAAGCTAGAAGGTAAGGTTTGAAAACAAACAAATAAATAAATAAACAGATAGATACATAGATAGATAAATAGATAGGTGAAATAAAATATGAGGCTACATCCTCAACTGAGAGAAAAGGGAAGGAGAAGATGGACAAAAAGTTAGGAAAAGCCTCTGTGGAAAGTGAAATAGTGAGTTGAAAAGGGAGATTTAGTAATATTTCTTAGTAGCATTGAGGACCTAGATAAGATTATGTTGCATAAATATATAGGGGCACATTTAGAATGGCTACATTATTTTTTCCACCATTATTCACCAGTATGCATAAATTAAAAAGTAATGAATGATAGGAGTGAACCAAAGCTGTGGTTTGGTTGGGCATAATTGCTTATATGATTTAAGAGAAGAAGACAGTACCAAATTAAATTTGTTCACAAAGGAGTGAAGGTGGAGATAAGAGGCTAGTGCAAAGGAAATGGCCTGAAATAGAATTGAAGGGTCAAAAGATTGGAAGTCATGATGAGGATAAAGAGTACAGTTATATAAAGGTACAGAGAAATGAAAAGTCAGTAGATTACAGTTGGAAAATATTATTACAGAATTCTTGAAAATAGTATATTTGGGGTACATTGTGGTACATTTGTGTATGATGGCAAGATTGAAGGTTTGATCAATTTTGTGTGTTGCTGAGGCAACTTAAGGGGATAACTCACTGGAGAAGATTGAGGAACTGTAGAACAATCAATATGTGTTAAAAATGCCCATGTATGACAGCAGAATTTGGGGAGGAAAGAAAAATTATAAGCCACACATGAAACATACTGAGGAATGAAGAACAGTAACCAGGGGTCTCTAAATAATGGGTCCTAGGATTTTAATTGAGCAGTAGTTATGAGGAGCAGAACTTCAAAAATAAATAAATAAATTACCAAATGATAGATGAAGAAGGAAATCTAAAAATATCAATAGGGAGAAAGGGGTATTACAATTTCCCCTACTCAATTAGTGAGCAAAGGAGAATGTGTAAAGGTGTAGCCAGTTCTGGAAAGGGTAACCAAGGAGTCTGTGTAATTAGAGGAAAGCCAGATTTTAGTAAATGCTAGTAGGCTTACGAACTGGGAGAGGCAACAATTTAAGATGAAGGGAAGTTTGTTGCTTATGAAATAGCCATTTCAAGGGTCTTAGTGGAAGGTAAAAACATCTATTTGGTTATTGCCATAGGTCAGTGTTGTCAAACAACCTCAATATATGAGGAAAAGGTTTTAACAATAGATTGAGTGAATTGTTGTACCAAAGATACATATAGTAAAGTCAGAAGGAGGAATGAATTTAAAAGGAAAGGGAATACACTCAGCTGGTAGTGAGAATCATGCTACAGTTTACTCTCAATTGCAAGAAAATGTCTTGAGTCAGAAAAAGAAAGGTGGAAAACTGGAAAGTAGTTTAACAATGCCATGAAAATTGAATCTAAAAAAATCAGTATGAGACTAATTACTATCATTTAACCTAATGAGAAATTTAATGTAGTACCATTCTATTGCTTTGGATTCTTATCCATGCCTAGGGAACTCCAAAATCAATGCATAATGAAACTAAAAATAAAGCTGTATTCAAATGGAAAAATCCAATCCCTCTCAAATTATTAAAGAAATTATCTCTCTTTCTTCTCTTTGGTTGCCACTAATACTGGAGTAATTTGAGATGGATTTCTCCCAGATGATCTTCTGGGGAAGGTATACCAACCCTCAAGGGTTAGAGGAAAGACTTTCACCCAAGGCGAGTTATGAGAAGATCCTGTTCGATTTGGCTCAGAACCAGGGTCCCCACAAGCCTCCCCCTTATCCAGTCATCAGCTCAACAGGGGATATGGCTCAGAGATGGATTCAGACAGGCAAAGCTTGAGACCCCCTTCCCCTCTCATCTCACAATAAATCTGGAACACTATCTGACTGCTAATGTATTTATTAAGAAGATCAGGGTGATTGATGAAAATGGTGGTCAGAGGGAATGAGGTCACCCTAAATGTCTAGCCCAAGGTCCTTCACTTTGGGGAGCCAATTCAGTCTACCACCCAAAGCTTCTCCTTCCCTTCCCTTTATTTCTGTATTTAGACTACATACTAGAATATAGTTATGTTGAATAGGGTCTCCTTGAGCTCCCCAACCCCAAGACCCTTTCCTCAGGAATGCTTCCCAGAATTCCCCACTATCTCCAACTGCCATTCTTGTCTCATTCTCCTCTTGTACAACATTCTGTTCCTCCAAACTTCTTTTTCCTTACCCTTCATCCTTACACTCATGAGATCATTAGCTTTTCCTTGCCCAATTCTAGTCTTTAAAGACTTATTTTCAGGTATGATCTTTTTATTTTCCTTTTTGTTTTGGTCTATCCTGTTTTTCATAGTTTCTAGCAGGTTAATTATGGCCTCCAATTTGCTTATTACTTCATTTGATTTCTGTGCCTCTTTTTCCATTTGGGCGATTTTGTCTTTTTGAGCTGTTATTTTCTTCTTGTGTTACTTTCATTTCTTTTTCCAACTTTCCTTCCCATGTTTCTTCTATCTTTCTTACTTCATTCTTGAACTCCTTTTTGAATTAATTACTCCAGGACTTGTGACCAAATTCCATTTCTGGCAGGCATTTGTATGTCTTTGCTTATTTCCCATTCTCTCCTGTTGCTTCTGTATTTTACTCTTTTTCTTTGTAGAAATTTTCCACGGTCAAGAACTTTTTTTGCTATTGTTTACTCATTTTGCCTTTGGGGGACTGGGATTTCTGCATGTTGGTGGTCATTGCTTTCTTAGTTTCTGTCTTATAGGACTTTGCTAATTTTTTTTAATATAAAATTTTATTTTAAACATTTATCAATATTCATTTTTAACCTGTTTACATGCTTCATGCCGCTACTTTCTCCTTCACCCCCAGCTCTCCCCCCACCCATGGCTGATGCACTTTTCCACTGGTTGTAACATGTGTCCTTGTTCAGGACCTGTTTCTAAATTGTTGATAGTTGCATTGGTGTGGTTGTTTCGCCAATCATGTCCACCTCAGCCCATGCATTCAAGCAATTGTTTATCTTCTATGTTTCCTCTCTTGCAGTTCTTCCTCTGAATGTGGGTAGTGTTTTTTACCATAAATCCCTCATAGCTGTCTTGTGTCATTGCACTGTTGCTGGAACAGAAGTCCATTACATTCGATTAGGACTTTGCTTTGATAGTATCTTCCCTTCCCTATCAGCGGCCTGTGAGTGCAGTTAGATCTTTGATGTTTTTTTTGTGTAGGGTGCTTCAAAGAATTTTCTCCTAAGTCTATGTTCCTCAGCTACTTGGGCTTGGGTTTTCAAGGGTGGGTCTTTGATGTAGAACTCTGTACCATGTGTTTTGCCTTGAGGCTATCTTCCCCACCCCTTTTGCCTCCTCTGGGGCCAACAATTTGCTACTCCCACTGCAAGGACTGAACTCCTTGCTGGTAAGCCTCAAGTCTAATTGCTAAGTCCTGGCACGGACCTCAGAGGTAAATTTGTGGCACCTTTAGCCAGTCTCCAAGAATATTTCCCGGCCCTGCTTTCTAACTCAAGCATGGTAGATAGTGAGGGGTAGGGATGGTCAGCTTGGACCTTTCTGCATGCAGTTTCACCCCCTTATGGCATGGGAATACCCTTTCACTTCCCACTTTTCATGCTGTGACCAATGTGAAAACCCCTTCACTTCTCTGTCTTTCTTTCAGTCCTTTTTTTTAAACATTTATTAATATTCATTTTTAACATGGTTACATGATTCAGGCTCCTACTTTCCCCTTCACCTCCCTAATCCCCCACCCATGGCCAATGCACTTTTCCACTGGTTTTAACATGTGTCATTGATCAAGAATTATTTCCAAATTGTTGTTAGTTGCATTGGTGTGGTAGTTTCAAGTCTACATCCCCAATCATGTCCACCTCAAACCATGCATTCAAGCAGTTGTTTTCATTTATGTTTCCTCTCCTTCGGTCCTTCCTCTGAATGTGGGTAGTGTTCTTTACCATAAATCCCTCAGAATTGTCCTGTGTCATTGCATTACTGCTGGTACAGAAGTCCATTACATTTGATTTTACCACAGTATATCAGTCTCTGTGTATAGTGTTCTTCTGGCTCTGCTCCTTTCACTCTGCATCTGCTAGGTGTGAGGTGATACATCAGAGTTGTTTTGATTTGCATTTCTCTAATTATTAGAGATTTGGAACACTTTCTCATGTGCTTATTGATACTTTTGATCTCTTTACCTGAAAATTGCCTATTCATATCTCTTGCCCATTTTTCAATTGGGGAATGACTTAATTTTTTATACAATTCATTTAACTCCTTGTTTATTTGAGTAATTAGACCCCTGTCAGAGTTTTTTGTTATAAAGATTTTTCCCAATTTGTTGTTTCCCTTCTGATTTTGACTACATTGTTTTTGTTTGTACAAAAACTTTTTAGCTTAATATAATCAAAACCATTTAATTTACATTTTGTAATTTTCTCTAACTCTTGCTTGGTTTTAAAATCTTTCCTTTCCCAGAGATCTGACAAGTATACTATTCTGTGTTCACTTAACTTATTTATAGTTTCCCTCTTTATATTCAAGTCATTCACCCATTCTGAATTTATCTTGGTGTAGGGTGTGAGATGTTGACCTAAACTTAATCTCTCCCATATTGTTTTCCAAATTTCCCACCAGTTCTTGTCAAATAGTGGATTCATGTCCCAAAAGTTGGGCTCTTTGTGTATATCATATACTGTCTTGCTAACCTCATTAACCTCAGGTCTATTCCAATGATCCTCCCTTCTGTCTCTTAGCCAGTACCATATTGTTTTGATGACAGCTGCTTTATAGTATAGTTTAATATCTGGTACTGCTAGGCCCCCTTCCTTCACATTTTTTTTCATTATTTCCCTTGAAATTCTTGATCTTTTGTTATTCCAAATGAAATTTGTTATAGCTTTTTCTAATTCAGTAAAGAAGTTTTTTGGTAGCTTGATAGGTATGGCACTAAATAGATAAATTAATTTGGGTACAATGGTCATTTTTATTATGTTAGCTCGTCCTACCCATAAACAATTAATGGCTTTCCAATTGTTTAACTCCAGTTTTATTTGTTTGGAAAGTGTTTTGTAGTGGTTTTCATATAATTGCTGTGTTTGTTTTGGTAGAAAGATTCCCAAATATTTTATATTATCTAGGGTGATTTTAAATGGTGTTTCTCTTTCTACTTCTTGCTGCTCTAATGTGTTGGAAATATATAGAAATGCTGATGATTTATGTGCATTTATTTTGTATCCTGCAACTTTGCTAAAGTTGTTTATTATTTCTACAAGCTTCTTAGTTGATTCTCTAGGATTTCTTTAAGTAGACCATCATATCATCTGCAAAGAGTGATAGCTTAGTCTCCTCCTTGCCTATTTTGATACCTTCAATTTCTTTTTCTTCTCTAATTGCTATTGCTAGTGTTTCTAGTACTATGTTGAATAATAGAGGTGATAATGGACATCCTTGTTTCACTCCTGATCTTATTGGGAAGGCTTCTAATTTATCCCCATTGCATATGATGGTTGTTGATAGTTTTAGGCATATACTGTTTATTATTTTTAGGAAGTGTCCTTCTATTTCTATATTTTTCAATGTTTTCAACAGGAATGGATGCTGTATTTTGTCAAAGGCTTTTTCAGCATCTATTGACATAATCATGTGATTTTTGTTTGTTAGACTGTTGATATGGTCAATAATGTGGATGGTTTTCCTAATGTTGAATCATCCTTGCATTCCTGGTATAAATCCCATATGATCATGGTGGTTGATCTTCTTAATTACTTGCTGGAGTCTCTTTGCTAATATTCTATTTAAGATTTTTGCATCTATGTTCATTAGGGATATTGGTCTGTAGTTTTCTTTCTCTGTTTTTGGTCTACCTGGCTTTTTGATCAGTACCATATTTGTGTCATAAAAAGGAGTTTGGTAAGATTCCTTCTTTGATTATTATATCAAATAATTTGTATAGTATTGGGATTAATTGTTCTTTGAATGTTTGATACAATTCACTTGTGAATCCATCAGGCCCTTTCGATTTTTTCTTAGGGAGTTCTTTGATGGCTTGCTCAATTTCTTTTTCTGATATGGGATTATTGAGGTATTCTATTTCTTCTGCTGTTAAACTAGGCAATTTATATTTTTGTAAATATTCATCCACATCGCCTAGATAGGTATATTTATTGCCACATAATTGGGCAAAATAGTTTTTAATGATTGCCTTAATTTCCCCTTCATTAGAGGTGAGGTCTCCCTTTTCATCTTTGATACTGTCAATTTGGTTTTCTTCTTTCCTTTTTTTCAGTTAGAGTGACCAGTACTTTGTCTATTTTATCTGTTTTTTCAAAATACCAGCTTCTAGTCTTATTTATTAATTCAATAGTTCTTTTACTTTTGATTTTATTAATTTCTCCCTTGGTTTTTAGTATTTCTAATTTAGTTTTCATCTGGGGATTTTTAGTTTGCTCGCTTTCTAATTTTTTGAGTTGCATGCCCAATTCATTAATCTCTGCCCTCCTTAATTTGTTAATATATGCACTCAAGGATATAAATTTTCCCCTGAGTACTGCCTTGGCTGCATCCCACATAGTTTGGTAGGATGTCTCATCATTGTCATTCTCTTCAATGAAATTGTTGATTGTTTCTATGATTTCTTCTTTGACAATTTGGTTTTGAAGAATCATATTGTTTAATTTCCAATTA
>NC_058130.1:409985295-410027311 GCF_016433145.1 Gracilinanus agilis
AATTCGTTAATCTCTGCCCTCCTTAATTTGTTAATATATGCACTCAAGGATATAAATTTTCCCCTGAGTACTGCCTTGGCTGCATCCCACATAGTTTGGTAGGATGTCTCATCATTGTCATTCTCTTCAATGAAATTGTTGATTGTTTCTATGATTTCTTCTTTGACAATTTGGTTTTGAAGAATCATATTGTTTAATTTCCAATTGGTTTTTGACTTGCCTGTCCAGGTGCCCTTACTGATTATTATTTTTATCGCATTATGATCTGAGAAGGTTACATTTATTATATCTCCTCTTTTGCATTTGTTTGCCATGATTCTATGCCCTATTACATGGTCAATCTTTGTAAATGTACCATGTGCAGCTGAAAAGAAGGTGTATTCCTTTTTGTCCCTATTTATTTTTCTCCACATATCAATTAGATCTAATTTTTCTAGGACTTCATTCATCTCTCTTACCTCTTTCTTATTTATTTTTTGGTTTGATTTATCTAGATCTGAAAGAGGAATATTTAGATCTCCCACTAGTATGGTTTTACTATCTATTTCCTTCTTGAGCTCTGCCAGTTTCTCCTTTAAGAATTTGGATGCTATACCACTTGGTGCATATATATTGAGCAGTGTTATTTCCTCATTGTTTATACTGCCTTTAATCAGGATGTAATGACCTTCCCTGTCTTTTTTAATCATGCCTATTTTTACTTTGGCTTTGTCAGAGATCATGATAGCCACTCCTGCCTTCTTTTTCTCATTTGATGCCCAAAAGATTTTGCTCATACCCTTAACCTTGAACTTGTGTGTGTCTACCCGCCTCATATGTGTTTCTTGTAGACAACCTATGGTAGGATTTTGGTTTCTGAACCACTCTGCTATTTGCTTCCGTTTTATGAGTGAGTTCATCCCGTTCACATTCAGAGTTACAATTGTTAGTTGTGTATTCACTGACATTTTTTGTATCCTCCCCTAGACCCACTCCTTCTTATTGCACTATTTTCTTTTACACCAGTGGTTTGCTTTCAGCCAGTATCCCTTATCCCCTCCCTTGATTGACTTCCCTTTCTGTCCCCTCCCTTGTTGTTCCCTTATTTTTGTTTTTTTAAAGACCGAATGATTTCCCTCCCCCTTCTTCTTCCCTCCCTTTTTGGCCTCCCCACTCCCCTGCTCCCTTTGGTTTATCCCTTCTGACTTTCTCAGTAGGGTTAGATGGAGTTTTTTATCCAGATGGATAATAAAGCTACTCTTCCTTCTCCTGGTTGATTATACTGAGAGTAAGGTTTGATTATTACCTCTTAATGCTCTCTTCCTCTCCTTCTTATGGTAGTATTTATCCCCTCCCCTTCCCATGCCCTCTTTGTGTGTAATAGAATATCTTATTTTTCTTATTTACTCGGATTTTTCTTGGTGTCCCCTACTCTTCCTCCCCTCTTTCCCACCCCCCATGTCATCTTAGACCATTTAGTATCCTGTCCTCTCCCTATGAATTATTCTTCTGGTTGCTATAATAGTGAATATTATAATAGTGTATAGAGTTCACTACAGAGAATTATCCATAGCATTTCTCCACCTAGTAATACAGATACTTATATCTTATTTATGCCCTTAAAGAGTCAAGCTTAAAAGTCTATGAGTTTTCTTTCTTTTCCCTCTGTTTCTTATTTACCTTTTCATCATCTTTCTCTTGATATCTGTGGTTGAGTGTCAAACTTTCCAATTAGTCCCGGTCTCTTTTGTGCAAAAACTTGGAATTCTTCAATTTTGTTGAATGCCCATACTTTCCCCTGAAAGTATATGGTTAGTTTTGCTGGGTAGTTGATTCGTGGCTGAAGGCCCAGTTCTCTTGCCTTTCTGAATATTGTATTCCAAGCCTTGCGTTCTTTTAGTGTTGAGGCTGCCAGATCCTGTGTGATCCTTATTGGTGCTCCTTGATATTTGAATTGTCTCTTTCTGGCTTCTTGTAAGATTTTTTCTTTGACTCGAAAGCTCTTCAATTTCGCTATTATATTTCTGGGTGTTGACTTTTCTGGGTCCATTTTAGAGGGTGTTCTATGGATCCTTTCAATGTCTATATTGCCCTCTTGTTGTAGAACTTCAGGGCAATTTTGCTGAATAATTTCTTTGAGTATGGAGTCCATGTTTTTATTAATTTCTGCCTTTTCTGGAATACCAATGATTCTCAAGTTATCTCTTCTAGACCGGTTTTCTTGGTCTGTCACTCTCTCCTTGAGATATTTCATGTTTCCTTCTATTTTATCAGTCTTTTGACTTTGTTTTATTTGTTCTTGTTGTCTTGAGAGATCATTGGTTTCTAAATGTTCGATTCTAGCCTTTAAGGATTGGTTTTCCTTTTCAATCTGGTCATTTTTGGTCTTCAGTTGTCTTGTCTCACTTTCCAATTGCGAAATTCTGCCTTTTAAACTGTTATTTTCTTGCCAGATTTCTTCCATCTTCCTTAGCATTTCATTTTTAAACTCTTCCATAACTTGTGACCAGCTTTCATTTTTTTGGGGAGGTTTGGATTTTTGTTTTCCCTTCTCTGTTGTCTGGATTTTCTCTGTGTAGAAGTTGTCCAGTGGTCCAGAGTTTCTCTTGATGGTCTTTTTCTTCTGGATTTCCTTATTGCTGGACATTGTTAGCCCCGCCCCTTTTCAGCTTTGTCTTTGCACTCCGGGTCTGCCTGGGCCTTGCAAGCTTGGGGGGGGGGCTCCTGTCTCCTTGTCCTCGGGGTCAGGCCTCCTGGTAGTTCCCGGTCTGCCCCTCTGCCCGAGGTTCCTTCAGCAGTCTTTGGGGCTGCTTCCACAGTCAGGCTCAGGTCTGCACTGGGTCCTCACTGGAGGTCCAAGCCTGGGCTGGAGATCGTTATTCAAGCCTAGGGCACTGCCTTTGCCTGTGCTGATGCTCTTAGGGCCCTGCCTTCACCCCCTCAGAAGGTAGTGAAAGTCCGTGGGCTGGAGATCTTTATTCGCCCCTGAGGCGATGCCTTCAGTGCTTGGGAAAGGCCCTGTTTTAGGGGCCTTTGTCCCGGCCGGAGGCGGTGCCTTCACCCACGTGGGTGCTCAGGGAGAGTCCCAGCCACCTGGGGTCCCTCGTCTTGCAGCGCACAGGTACGGGCTCAGGGGCTGCCAGTGATTTTCTGGTTGCCCCAGTCCTGTTTACCTGCTTGTGCGGTGTGGGGGGTGGGGGAGGGGCTTCTTCCTCTCGTGTTTTAGTGTGAACTGTTTCACCCCTTTAAAGTGTGGAAATACCCCAATTCTGCGTACCTTCAATGCTGCGCCCTGTTGTGGGGTTCCTTCGTTCCTCTGGACTCGTTTTTATTTCCCCTTGAGGGGTTCTGTGTGGTTCGGTCAGGAGAGATTGAGCAGCTGCTCCTTACTCTGCCGCCATCTTAACCGGAAGTCTCCAATTAGTTTTTGATTTGCCTGTCCAGGTGCCCTTACTAATTATTATTTTTATTGCATTATGATCTGAGAAGGTTACATTTATTATTTCTGCTCTTTTGCATTTGTTTGCAATGATTCTATGCCCTATTACATGGTCAATCTTTGTGAATGTACCATGTGAGGCTGAAAAGAAGGTGTATTCCTTTTTGTCCCTATTTATTTTTCTCCACATATCAATTAAATTTAATTTTTCTAGGACTTCATTCACCTTTCTCACCTCTTTCTTATTTATTTTTAGGTTGATTTATTTAGATCTGAAAGAGGAATATTTAGATCTCCCACTATTATGGTTTTACTATTTCCTTCTTGAGTTCTGCCAGTTTCTCCTTTATGAATTTGGATGCTATGCCACTTTGTGCATACATTTTGAGCACTGTTATTTCCTCATTGTCTATACTGCCTTTAATCAGGATGTAATGACCTTCCCTGTCTTTTTTAATCATATCTATTTTTACTTTGGCTTTGTCAGAAATCATAATAACCACTCTTGCCTACTTTTTCTCATTTGTTGCCCAAAAGATTTTGCTCAAGCCCTTAACCTTAACTTTCTGTATGTCTACCCACCTCATATGTGTTTCTTGTAGACAACATATGGTAGGATTTTGGTTTCTGATCCACTCTGCTATTTGCTTCCATTTTATGAGCGAGTTCATCGCATTAACATACAGAGTTATAACTATCAGTTGTGCATTCACTGACATTTTTGTATCTTCCCCTAGTTCTACCCTTCTTCTTACACAATTTCCTTTTAAACCAGTGGTTTGCTTTAAGCTGGTATCCCTTATCCACTCCCTTGATTAACTTCCCTTTCTGCCCCCTCCCTTATTATTCCCCTCTTTTTATTTTTACAGGCCTAATGAATTCCCTTCCCCTTCTTCTCCCCTCCCTTTTTGACCTCCTCACTTCCCTGCTCCCCTTGGTATATCCCTTCTGACTTTCTCAGTAGGGTTAGATAGAGTTTTATATCCCAATGAATAATATAGCTACTCTTCCCTCCCAGGGTTAATTACACTGAAATTAAGGTTTAAATATTACCTCTTAATGCTCTGTTCCTCTCCTTTTAATAATAGTATTTGTCCCCTCCTGTTCCCTTGCTCTCTTTTTGTGAAATAGAATATCCTATTTTTCTTATTTACTCAGAATTTTCTTGGTGTCCCCTACTATTCCCCCCCTCTTTCCCACCCCTCATATCATCTTATACCATTTAGTATTCCAACCTCTCCCTTTGAATTATTCTTCTGTTTACTATAATAGTGAATACTATAATAGTGAATAGAGTCCACTACAGAGAATTATACATAACATTTCTCCACATAGGAATACAGATAATTAGATCTTATTGAAGCCCTTAAAGAGGCAAATTTAAAAAAAAAATATGAGTTTTATTTCTTTCCCCTCTGTTTCTTAGTTACCTTTTCATGTTTCTCTTGATTTTTGTGGTTGGATATTAAACTTTCCAATTAGTCCTGGTTTTTCTGTGCAAATACTTGGAAATCTTCTATCTTGTAGAATGCCTGTACTTTCCCCTGGAAGTATATAGTCAGTTTTGATGTGTAGTTGATCCGTGTTTGAAGCCCCAGTTCTCCTGCCTTTCTGTATATCATATTCTTTCCTATTCCAAGCCTTAATGTCTTTTAGTGTAGAGGCTGCCAGATCCTGTGTGATCCTGATTGGTGCTCCTTGATATCTGAATTCTCTCTTTCTGGCTTCTTGTGAATTTTTTTTAATTTGGAAGCTCTTGAATTTGACTATTATGTTCCTGGGTGTTGTCTTTTCTGGGTCTAGTGTAGAGGGTGATCTATGGATCCTTTCAATGTCTATATTGCCTTCTTATTCTTATTGTAGAACTTCAGGGCAATTTTACTGAATAATTTCTTTTAGCATGGAGTCCAAATTTCTATTAATTTCTGCTTTTTCAGGAAGACGAATGATTCTCAGATTGTCTCTTCTAGACCAGTTTTCTTGGTCTGTCACTTTCTCAATGAGATATTTCATGTTTCCTTCTATTTTTTCAGTCTTTTTACTTTGTTTTATTTGTTCTTCTTGTCTTGAGAGATCTTTAGCTTCTATTTGCTCAATTCTAGGCTTTAGGGACTGGTTTTCGGTTATAATCTTTTGGTTTTCCTTTTCAATCTGGTCATTTCTTGTGTTGAATTTCCTTATCAGTTCATTTGATTTCTGACCCTCACTTTCCAATTGCAAAATTCTGCCTTTTAAACTATTATTTTCTTGCCAGATCTCTTCCATCTTTCTCATCATCTCAGATTTGTACTCTTCAATAGCTTGTGACCAGTTTTTATTATTTTGGGAAGGTTTGCATATGATTACTTGTTTGTTCTCCTCTGCTGTTTGCTCTGTTGTCTGGATTTTCTCTGTGTAAAAGTTGTCAAGTATTAAAGATTTTTTCTTGATGATCTTTCTCTTCTGGGGTTACAGATTTTGGCTTGCCATTTTTGTTAGCCCTGAGCCTTCTCTGCTTTATTCTCACACTGGGTCTGTCTGCACTCTCTAGGCTCCTGAGGTCTCAGTTCTCGTTCTCAGCATCAAGCCTCCTGCTCATACCCAGTGTACCCCTCTGCCCGAGGCTTCTTCAAAAGTCTCAGGGCACTACTTCCACAGCCATGCTCCCATCTGCACAGGGTCCCCCCTAGAGGTCCACGCCTGAGCTCAAGATCCTTGTCCGTGCCTACGACAATGCCTTTACCTGAGCTTGGGCTCAAGGTCTATGTTCAAAGTCCATGCTTAGCCTCTTGGGGTCCTAAGTCTTGCTGCTTTCAGGAACAAACCCTGGAGTTGCCAATGACTTAATGGGTGCTGCAAACCTGCTTTAACTCTTGTGCACTGGCCTTGGAACTGTATGTGGTGTGGGGGTTGGGGAAGGGGTTTCCTCAGCTCAGGCTCTAGTGAGAGCTGTTTCACTCCTTTATAGCATGGAAATGCCCAGATTCCATGTACCTTCAATGCTACTCCCTGTTGTGGGGTCCCTTCGTTTGTCTGGATTTGTTTTTATGTCCCCTTGAGGAGTCCTATATGCTTTGGTTAGGAGAGATTGAGCAGCTGCTTTTTACTCTGCCACCATCTTAACCCAGAACTTCCACAACTTTTGTTTTTCTGTCCTTTTGAGATACTTTGTAATGATTGGTTGGAAGGAAATGCCAAGTGATCCCAAGAATTCTCTGCTACTGTGCCACCATCTTCAAGATAGATTTCTGTACTAATTGTTTGGATATGTTCTTTCCTCATTAAGCCATTTGAGAGGAGATTAAGGTTTAAGTATTTCCCTCCCCACCTCATCCAATTTTCCTTCCAATGTAAAATGATTTTTCCTGACTCTTATGTGAAATAATTTCCTCCATTATTTCTTTCCCTTCCTCCTTCTCTCAATGTATTCTTTTTCATGCCTTAATTTTGTTTAATATTGTTTTTTAGATCATATTTAACTCATACCCTTTTACTCTATGATGGATATTCTTTTCCTACTAATGGAATGAATAATGATAAAGTCTTTAGAAGATATAAGAATCATCTTCCTATATAGGCATATAAACATTTTAACCATGTTCAATATCTTTCTCTTCCTTATTTACTTTTTTATGATTCTTTTGAATCTCGTATTTGAGAGTCAAAATTTACATTCAATTTTATTCTTTTCGTAAGGAATGTTTGAAAGTCCCCTATTTCACTGATCTCCTCAAGAATTATGCTCTATTTTAATAGGCAAGTAATTCTTGATTGAAGTTCTAGCTCCTTTTCCCTTTCATTTCCAAGCCCTCCATTTTTTTATTTGTAGAAATTCCTGAATTTTTTGTTATCCTGACTGTCTACATGATGTTTGAATTTTTTCTTTTTGGCTGCTTGCAATGTTTTTGGCCTGACCTGGAAGTTCTGGAATTTGGGTATCATGTTCCTGGAAATTATTATTGTGTAGTAGCATTAGAGGATGATCAGGGGATTCCTGAAATTTTCTCTTTTACTCTCTGGTTATAGAATATCAGGGCAATATTCCTTGGTAATATCTTAAAATATGATGTCTAAACTCTTTCTGTGATCATGGCTTTCATAAAGTCCAATAATTCTCAGATTATCTCTCCTTAGTTTATTTTCTAATCAATTATTTTTTGATGATTTATTTCACATTTTCTATTTTCTTCATCCTTTTGATTTTTTA
Organism: Gracilinanus agilis; assembly: GCF_016433145.1. Classification (NCBI taxonomy): domain Eukaryota; kingdom Metazoa; phylum Chordata; class Mammalia; order Didelphimorphia; family Didelphidae; genus Gracilinanus; species Gracilinanus agilis. Next base: position 409,992,900 of record NC_058130.1, read on the forward strand.
TTTTATTGTTTCTTCATGTCTTATGGTGTTATTAGCTTCTATTTTTCCAATTTCAATTTTTAAGTCATTATTTTATTGAGTGTATTTGTGTAATTCCTTTTCTATTTGGCCAATTCTACTTTTCTAAAGTTATTTTCTTTAATGAATTTTTGTGCCTCTTTTTTTTCCATGTGGCTAGTTTTGCCTTTTAAGTTCTTCTCTTGAGTGCATTTTTTGCATATATTATTCCATTTTGCCAATCCTACTGTTTAAGAAGTTCTCTTTGATGGGATTTTATGCTTCTCTAACATTTGGCTTATTCTGTTGCTTAAGGTATTAACTTCCTCAATTATTTTGTTCCTTATTTATCATGCTGTTGATTCTTTTTCATGATTTGCTGTATCACTCTCAATTCTTATTCTAATTTTTCTTCTACCTCTATTATTTAATTTTTCAAATACTTTCTGAACTCTTCTATTAATTTTTTTGGGGCTTGAGAGCAATTAATATTTTTCTTTGTTGTTTTCTTCTTAGTTTGTACTTTGATTTTCCCTGTCACCAATGTGACTTTTTATGCTAATTTTGTTGTTGTTGTTCATTTATTTTCCAGCCTTTAAAATTTTTTTAACTAAAAAATTAAACAACCTGCCAATGTCAGTCTTTGTACTTTATGCTCCTGCCTTCTAAATTAGCTCTAGGGATCTCTAAGTTTTATGTGCTTTCAAGGTAATATTATCAAAGGATAGTTGTATTTAATACTCTTCTGACTCGTGCTCCACTTTGTGAGTAACAATAATCACTCTTTTTTGTCTTGAAACTGTGACCAGAGTCCCTTGCTTTCCTGTGGTTACAAATTTTAGTGTGTGCTATTGCTCCTATTCACCCTGAAATCAAGATCTAGGATTATTACTTAGATCTACATAGGTTCAATGTGATAAAATATGGCACCCACAGAAAGCAAAGAGAGATTTATAATTTGTTTCTGAGCAGCTGATTGACTCCTTTCAGCTATGAGTTCCAGAAACCGTCTCTGCTGATTTAACTAGCACCATGGCTTGTTGCCTTTGTAGGGCCTGCCTGAGCATACTCCATTTCCACCCTAGTGCAAAAAATATTTTCCTTCTACGTTGTTTTGGGCTAAAAAATAATTTTGACCTATCTTTTTATGAGTTATTGTTACTCACAGAGTGGAGCACATGACAGAAAATATTAAATACAACTATCTTTTAATAATATTACTTTGAAAGAATGTAAAACTTAGTGATCCCTAGAGCTAGCTTAGAAGGCAAGAACATAAAGTTACAAAGACCAACATTAACAAATTTATTTGTTTTTATTTATTTAAAAAATAAAAAGGCTGGAAAACAACAACAAATGAACATAAAAAGTTACATTGGTGACAGGGAAGACCAAAGCATAAACTAAGAAGACAAAAAAGACAAATATTAATTACTCTCAAGCCCAAAAAGAATTAACATTTTGAAATGTTAGCATCATAGGTTTTTGGAGAGTGATTTCATAGATACCCAGTAAGTCTATGTTCCTTATCTGCCACCCATAAGAGTCCTTTCTACTGCCAGAGGCTCAGGACTGGTCCACTGCTCCCCAACTTGCTAGATATCCTAACCCTTTCTGACTTAAAAGTGGTAGGCAAGGGCCTGGAATTATTGCTGCTGCAGTTTATGCAACAACCTGAGGTGAATCAGGAGGCATGCTGGGCTACAGACCTTAGGGAAAAAACACAAAGAAAAGATAAGCCTTCAGGAACATGTCCAAGTTTTTCAGGAGGTGACAATGGGAGGAAGTTCACTTGTACAAAATGTGTTGGTGCTACCCTAGCTTTCCCCTGCCTATGGTACTGAAGTTAAACATCCCTACTCAAGTTACATTTCCCTTCAAGAATGACAAAACGGACACCAGGTCATGCCTACTGAAAGTCTTGTCACATTTCCTGTTCCCCTCCTTTCCCTTCTTCCTTATAACAGCTTCCCTTAGAAATGAAATACTAAATTTCCTCAGGGGAAAAAAAGTTAGCTCCTTGCCATTTCTAGGCTTCATTTTATTATGTTTAAAATAAATTATTTGGGTAAAGTTTCTAGATTTCTTTTCTTCTCATGATTTATGAAACTATTTTAATTTTGATTTTCAATATGTTTGTGGTAGATAGTCAAAACATTGAAATAATTAATATCTTAAGCTTTGTATTATCCAGATGTTTGGTATGAAATAAGATATAGTAGCTGGGTGATGGAAATTTGCAGATACTAAGAAATGTAATAATATCCAGTATACATGTATATAAATATATATGCATATACACACATATATGTATATATACATCTTTATACATATATCCATACTCTTCAGTGGAGATGGGAAGGTGCACATGATTTAAGTTTTTAGTGACACAAAAATATCACAATGTAGTAGTAGCTAGAGGGTGACAGAGGAAATTGTAAGACTTCATAAAGTTTGAAGCCCAGTGAAAGGGCAGATGGTAAGGCCTGGTCATCCACCCCAATTGGAAAGATTAGATAAAGTGATTCACAGATTATCTAAGCCATAACTACACAATGGGAAACTCCTCAGATGCAGTTTAGGTAGCTAGGTAGCCTAGAGGCAAGGGTTGGAAAAGGAGACAAAAGGAAATAAAAGGGAAAGGTCAGATGATCTTCAGGAAGATGTAGACATTCAGTTAGATTAGCTATCTGAGTAAGAGAGAAACAGAGAAGGCAAAAACATCAAATAGATATATTTATCTTTGGCAACCCTCACTTGAGTTCCTTCCTTTTCAAAATATACAAGGTCCCAATGAGTAAAAAAGGCTCAGAATCCAAAACAGGTAAGGTTTCTAAGAGAGTGATAAAGGTTTTTAATACTATATTTCTAAGAAGGAAAATCTTAGAAAGACTTTAGAAAGGACCCTGGGAAGATATTTCTAAATTAAGACTGAATATATTTACAGAGTAACTGGCTAGCTTCTTCAATCATCCAAAAATATATAGGTAGATTCCACTCCAGCAAGAGAATAGATCAGATTCGTAGTAATGTAAAAACAGTGACTCAAAAGCTTTCCCAGAATGCCAAAGTAATTTAGTTTTGTTTTGCTGGTTGGTTTTGATTTTAGGAATAAAGGTTTTTATGTTGAAGGATATTTTACTGTTGTTAATGATATTGCGTTGTTTCAGTGTTGTCAAACTCTTTGTTACCCCATTGGGGTTTTCTTAGCAAAGATTCTAGAGTGGTTTTGAAATTTCCTTCCTTAATACATTTTATGAATGAGCAACTGAGACAAACAAAGTTCTTTCACTTGCCCAGGGTCACATAGGTATTAAGTGTCTGAGGTCAGACTGGGACTCAAGAAGATGAGTCTTTCTGATTTTAGACCTGGCACTTTATTTATCATGCCACCTCATTACCAGTTTACTGTTTAATAATCTGTAAAAAACAGATTTTTTTGTTATTAGTCACAAACTAACAAAAATATATATCCAATTTTGATCAAAAAGAATCTGAAAACATTTTAAGGATAAAGGAGAGAGATCATGAAATTAGTAGGTATTTTTTGGAGGTAAGGAATACCACTCAGAAAAAAAAAGATAATATTTCACAGTATATGAAGAACCGAGAGATATGTAAGACAACTTTACCTTAGAATTTTTAAACAATGCTAAGTTTATGTCTTCCTCAAAGTAATTCAGTCATATAGGTTCTTTGACTCTATAGGGCAAGATAAGCAGCTAATGTTTCATACAGTCTTGTTGAATTCTAATGAATTAAAATGTAAACAATACGATTAATGAACTGACTGTTTTATTGTATGGGCTGCACAATAAATTTTTTCTTTCTTATCAACATAACCATAGCAAAATACATTAAAACCAACTTTGGTAATAATGAAATAATATATCTCAACAACCTGCTAAAACAAACAAAAATCTAAGCAAACAAACAAAACACTTGTCTAATCAGAGAGAAGCTCAAGCTGAGAAGATACAACAGTAAAGAAGATGAATAGGGATCAGTGAATAGCTTGGTTTCTACATATCTCTTACCCAAATTAAATCTATTAGGCTTATCTGGATTTGTTTATTTTAATATAAAAGAGGATTAGCAAGTTTTTTAAGGAGCCTGAAATATTGTTTTGACCATCAGAGATCTCTTATTAAATAATATTTTCATTAATCAAATACAAGTGCATAAAAAACATGATTCAATTTCTTTTAGGTACAGACAGGTCTTTGACACACTTCAGTATATACTTAGGTTGGAACTACTTAGGCAATGCAAAATGGAATGATATTGATAGGAGAAGAATAGAAGCTAAAAATTCTGGGGAACTACTCTTCTTCCAACTAGTGACTGGGATTCAGAGTTGGAAGAAATAGGGAGATGTATTCAGAAAAAAAATTAAGACATAATGGACAGAAGGAAAGGGGAAAAATGTTAAAAGGATGATGTAATTACAATGATTGTAGCAGAACATTCAAAAGTTATTGGTTGATCTTATAATTTCCCTAGTGAGATACACTTACCAAGATGGAGAGGTTTCTGTAGGGTGTAGGGTGACAACAGAGAAAGAATGTGAAAATATCCTTTGTCAATAGGATCAAGTCAAAAATTCAATGTTAATTAAAGATGGTGAGGCAGTTAAAACATCACTTTGATGTAAAGTCACTGTTGACTGAAAAAAAGCGATTCTCAACTTTTTCAGACTGTCACAACTGACCTTACTCACCACTTAATATTGCCTTCCTCTTGGAAGTTTAAGAAAACCATGGAGTTTTTACTAGGAAGTACTAAAGCCAATTCCACTAGCTTAATTTTTCTTATCCTATCTATCACCTAGATTAAAAGTTCCTCTTTCACGTTTTGCTTTCACTCTGTACTTGAACACAACAGATTTTCCAAATCTAATGCTTGAAAACCATATGAAAGGTTTTTTCCTTGGGTTTTGGAAACTCTGGATAAAAAACTATGTTTCCATGGTTAATGCACATTACTTCTGAGACAATACGAAGGATTCCTATGTACATATTCACTAGCTAATCCCCTACATTTTACACTTCAGTGACACCTAAAGCAAAGCATGTGTATCTTAGTTACAAACCATTAAATAAAACCAATCCATCTCATTTATCTCCATCTTGGCAAGTCAAATTGCAGGGCTCAGTCATGGTGATAGTGATGTGCTAGACTTGAGAGAGGGCTAAGGATTTTTTTTTCTGATCTAGAATTATGTATTTCTTTATAGTGGATTTAGAAGAATGAATAAAAAGGGGAGATATCATCATAGTTAATTTAACTTTTGGGTATATTTCTGGAAATAGTCTAAATATTTATCAGATTTATAAATATTTTGTTGTGTTCATGTTAAGCTGAGAGGCCATCTATGAATTTTTTTGGAAATTAAATTAAAAAAAAACCTTCACCAAATAATTTACAATAAATGTGGAATTTGTGATTCATTACATCAGTAGCCAGATCAAAGTTTATATTTACATTATTAAGTCAACAATAAATGAATATTATTGGTAACTTCAACATAGTATGAACTTTGGAGAGAACTTATCTGTAAGGTAGGTTAGGAATTAAAAAAACTTCTAGATTGTATTTCAATAGAGTTCTTAATAATAACTCTCTGACATTTTGTGATCCACATTCTTTCTCTGCTTTACACTCTTCCTTTCTCCTCAAGGCAGCAGGTATCAGGATGGATGTTGTACATGTGTTATCATATGATACATATTTCCCTGAGCCATGTTATGTTGTAAAAGAAGTTATAAATTGCTTACATTTGAAAGAAAATCAATGAAGAAAAGAAGTGAAGACTTGTACTCTTCAATCAGCATTCAGATTCCATTAGATGTTCCTATGGAAGTGGCTAGTCTTTTTCATTATGAGTCCATTGGAGTTGTCCTTGATTCTGGTATTGCTGATAATAGTTAAGTCATTCACAGCTGATCATTATATAAATTCTTATTTTATACGATATTCTCCTAGTTTTGCTCACTTCATTTTACATCATTTCATATAAATCTTTTCAGGGTTTTTGTGGTTGTCTTGTCATTTTTATGGCATGATACTATTACATTATAATCATACACCAAAAGGTGTGCAACTATTCCCTAATTGATGGGCACCACTTTAGTTTGCAGTTCTTTGTCACCACAAAAAGAGCTGCTATAAATAATTTTGTACATGTAGGTCCTTTATCTTAGACCTCTTTGGGATACAGACCTAGTAGTGATATTTCTATATCAACTGGTTTGCATAGTTTTATGCTGCATTGGACATGGTTCCAAATTGTTCTCCATAATATTTATATAAGTTCACAACTCCCATATCCCTGTCAACATTTACAATTTTCTTTTTTTGTCCTACAAGACAATATGATAGGTATGACGTGATACTTCAGAGTTGTTTTAATTTCTGTTTCTCTAATTAATAGTGATTTGAACATTTTTTCAAAGGAATGAAAAATAATTAATATAATGACCTATTTTTATGAATTTTCTAATGCTTAAATCTGTGTTTATTTAGAAAGCAATAAGTTCATTACCAGTCAATCTTTTTTTTAATTAAAGAAATTTTTTTTTCACTTTCTACTGGGGAAGAAGACAGATAAACCATTTGCTAATTGATTTTTTAAAAAATATGCAGAAAAGCAAATTATCATCATGAGAATAAAAAGGTGAGGACAAAAGTAAAGAATATGAAAATAATGCAATTATTAGGAGACCTTTTATCTAACTATATGTGAATAAAATAATAAAAATGAAAGTGGCTAATATTTACAAATTACCAATATTTACAGAATATAAAATGGAACACTTGAATATCTTTGTCTCAGAAAAATTAATTACACAAACCATATGTCAGCTTCCTAAGGGGGAAAACACAAAAACTCAGGACTATATGGATTTATAAGCAATTTCTATTAAATATTTAAATACTGTATAAAATGTTTGAAAAAATAAAAGGGAAGGAAACAGTCCTACCATATTTTCTCCACTACACAAATGCAATTTGAAACCCAAACTAGAAAGAGAAAAGAGGGAAAGAGAAATATAAATTAATTTATCTATTAAATATTGATTCCACTTTTTTAAATAAAATACTAACAAGAACATTATAGTAATATATACAAAATTCATAAACTATGGCCAAGCTAGATTTATACCAGGATTGGACATCTGGTTAAGAAGGTGAAATTCCATTTAAAATATCTGCATACAGATCACTCCAGTTAGGTTCTGGGGTAAGATGGCGGCAAAGTAAAAAAACAGCTTTTAACCTCTCCTAACGGAAACATACAGGAATCCTCAAGGGGACATAAAAACAAATCCAGATCAAAGGAGGGACCCCACAACAGGGCGCAGCATGGAAGGTACGTGGAATCGGGGCATTTCCATGCTATAAAGGAGTGAAACAGCTCTCACTAAATTGCTGGCTGAGCAACCCCCCCCCCCCCACACACACATCACCTACAGTGCCAAAACCAGCTTAAAAGAAATAGAGCAAGTTTGGGGCACCCATTGAGTCATTGGCAGCTCCAGGGCCTGTTCCTGAAAGCAGCAAGACTTAAGACCCCAAAAGGATAAAGAACGAACACGGACTTTGAGCTCAGACACTGAGCGCAGGCGTGGGTAGAGGCGTACACAGGCACGTGTGTGAGAGAAGGCTCTGAAACCCTGAGTGGGGAACCAGTGCAGATGGGTATACAACTATGGAAGCAGCTCCCTGAGACTTGTAAAGGAACCTCTGGCAGAGGATCAAGCAAGGGGGTCTACCAGGGGGCTTGACCTTGAGAACAACCGCACCTGAGACCTCAAGAGCCTAAAGAGCGCAGAACGACCCTGAGCACCAGGTTAAAGCTTAGAAGGGGCTGGGCTAACAATGGAAACCCAGAATCAGAAAGCCCAGAAGAGAAAGATTAACAACAAGAAGAAGAAATCTTTAACACTCAACAACTTTTACACAGAGCAAATCCAGAAAAAAGATCAAACAGAAGAGGAGAACAAACAAACAATCACATCAGGACCCTCCCAAAATAATGAAAACTGGTCACAAGCTGTTGAGGAGTTCAAATCTGAGATGACAAGAAAGTTGGCTAAAGAAATGGGAAATAACTCAAAAGGAAATCAGGCAAGAAAATAACAGTTTAAAAGGCAGAATTTTGCAATTGGAAAGTGAGGCTCAGAAATCAAATGAACTGATAAGCAAATTCAACACCAGAAATGACCAGATTGAAAAGGAAAACCAGTCCCTAAAGGCTAGAATTGAGCAATTAGAAGCTAATGATCTCTCAAGAGAGCAAGAATAAATAATACAAAGTCAAAAGACTGAAAAAATAGAAGGAAACAGGAAATATCTCAATGAGAAAGTGACAGACCAAGAAAACTGGTCTATAAGAGACAATTTGAGAATCATTGGTCTCCCTGAAAAAGCAGAAATTAATAGAAATTTGGGCTCCATACTAAAAGAAATTATTCAGCAAAATTGTCCTGAAGTTCTACAACGAGAGGGCAATATAGACATTGAAAGGACCTATAGAACACCTTCTACACTAGACCCTGAAAAGCCAAAGCCCAGGAATATAATAGCCAAATTCAAGAGCTTCCAAGGAAAAGAAAAAATCTTACAATAAGCCAGAAAGAGACAATTCAATTATCAAGGAGCACCAATCAGGATCACACAGGATCTAGCAGCCTCCACGCTAAAGACAGCAAGGCTTGGAATATGATATTCAGAAAGGCAAGAGAACTAGGCCTACAACCACGGATCAACTACCCATCAAAACTGACTATATACTTCCAGGGGAAAGTATGGACATTCAACAAAATTGAAGATTTCCAAGTATTTGCAGAGAAAAGACCAGGAATAAATGGAAAGTTTGATATCCAAGCACAAAAATCAAGAGAAACATGAAAAGGTAAATAAGAAATACAGGGAAAAGAAAGAAAACTCACAATTTTTAAATTTGCCTTTTTAAGGGCCTCAATAATATCTAATTATCTGTATTCCTATGTGGAGAAATGCTATTTATAATTCTCTGCAGTGAACTCTATTCACTATTATAGTATTCAATATTATAGTAATTAGAAGAATAATTCATAGGGAGAGGTTGGAATACTAAATGGTCTAAGATGATATGAGGGGTGGGAAAGAGGGGGGTGAATAGTAGGGGACACCAAGAGAAACTTGAGAGAATAAGAAAAATAGAATATTCTATTACACAAAAAGCGGGCATGGGAAGGGGAAGGGACAAATACTATTATAAGGAGGAGAGGAAGAGAGCATTAAGAGGTAATATTTAAACCTTACTCTCAGTGTAATCAACCCAGAGAGGGAAGAGTAGCTATATTATCTATTGGGATATAAAACTCTATCTAACCCTACTGAGAAAGTCAGAAGCAATAAAACAAGGGGAGCAGGGAAGCGGGGAGGTCAAAAAGGGAGGGGAGAAGAAGGGGGAGGGAATTCATTAGGCCTTAAAAAATAAAAAGAGGGGATTAATAAGAGAGGGGGTAGAAAGGGAAGTTAATCAAGGGAGGGGATAAGGGATACCAGCTTAAAGCAAACAACTGGTTTAAAAGGAAATTGTGTAAGAAGAAGGGATAGGAATAGGGGAGGATATGAAAATGTTAGCGATTGCACAACTAATAATTATAACTCTGAATGTTAATGGGATGAACTCACTCATAAAAAGGAAGCAAATAGCAGAGTGGATTAGAATCCAAAATTCTACCATATGTTGTCTACAAGAAACACATATGAGGAGAGTGGACATACACAAGATTAAGTTTAAAGGCTTGAGTAAAATCTTTTGGGTGACAAATGAGAAAAAAAAGGCAAGAGTAATTATTATGATTTCTGAAAAAGCCAAAGTATAAATAGATATGATTAAAAAAGACAGGGAAGGTCATTACATCCTGATTAAAGGCAGTATAGACAATGAGGAAATAACAGTGCTCAAAATGTATGCATCAAGTGGCATAGCATCCAAATTCATAAAGGAGAAACTGGCAGACCTCAAGAAGGAAATAGATAGTAAAACCATAATAGTGGGAGATCTAAATGTTCCTCTTTCAGATCTAGATAAATCAACCCAAAAAATAAATAAGAAAGAGAAAGAATACACCTTCTTTTGAGGTATACAAGGTACATTCACAAAGACTGCCCATGTAATAGGGCATAGAAACATTGCAAACAAATTCATAAAAGCAGAAATGATAAATGTAACCTTCTCAGATCATAACGCAATAAAAATAATAATTAGTAAGGGCACCAGGACAGGCAAATAAAAAACTAATTGGAAATTAAATATTATGATTCTCCAAAACCAGCTAGTCAAAGAAGAAATAATAGAAACAAGCATCAATTTCATCGAAGAAAATGACAATGATGAGACATCCTACCAAACTCTGTGGGATGCAGCCAAGGCAGTACTCAGGGGGAAATTTATATCCTTGAGTGCATATATTAACAAATTAAGGAGGGCAGAGAGTAATGAATTGGGCATGCAACTCAAAAAATTAGGAACTGATCAAATTAAAAATCCCCAGATGAAAACTAAATTAGAAATATTAAAAATCAAGGGAGAAATTAATAAAATCGAAAGTAAAAGAACTATTGAATTAATAAATAAGTCTAGAAGCTGGTATTATGAAAAAACAGATAAAATAGACAAAGTACTGGTCAATCTAATAAAAAAAGGAAAGAATAAAAACAATGTAGTCAAAATCAGAAGGGAAACAACAAATTGGGAAAAAATCTTTATAACTAAAACTCTCACAGGGGTCTAATTACTCAAATATACAAGGAGTTAAATCAATTGCATAAAAAAAATCAAGGCATTCCCCAATTAATAAATGGACAAGGGAAATGAATAGGCAATTTTAAGATGAAGAAATCAAAAGTATCAATAAGCACATTAGAAAGTGTTCTAAATCTCTAATAATTAGAGAAATGCAAATCAAAACAACTCTGAGGTATCACCTCACACCTAGCAGATTGGCTAAAATGAAAGAAGGGGAAAATAATGAATGCTGGAGTGGATGTGGCAAAATTGGGACATTAATGCATTGCTGGTGGAGTTGTGAACTGGATGGCAATTTGGAACTTTGCTCAAAGGGCTATAAAAGAATGCCTGCCCTTTGACCCAGCCATACCATTGTTGGGTTTCTACCCGAAGAGATTATACATAAACAGACTTGTATGAAAATATTTATAGCTGAGCTTTTTGTGGTGGCAAAAAACTGGAAAAGTGGGTATGCCCTTCTATTGGGGAATGGCTGAACAAATTGTGGTATATGCTGGTGATGGAATACTATTGCGCTCAAAGGAATAATAAGCTAGAGGAATTCCAGGTGAACTGGAAAGACCTCCAGGAATTGATGCAGAGTGAAAGGAGCAGAGCCAGAAGAACACTGTACACAGAGACTGATATACTATGGTAAAATCGAATGTAATGGACTTCTGTACTAGCAGCAATGCAATGACACAGTACAGTTCTGAGAGATTTATGGAATAGAACGCTACCCACATTCAGAGGAAGGACTGTAGGAGAGGAAACATATAAGAAAAACAACTGCTTGAACGCATGGGTTGTGTTGGACATGATTGGGGAATGTAGACTTGAAACTACCACACCAATGCAACTAACAACAATTTGGAAATAGGTCTTGATCAATGACACATGTTAAAACCAGTGGAAATGTGCATCAGCCATGGGTGCGGGGATTGCGGGGGGTGAAGGGGAAAGTAGGAGCATGAATCATGTAACCATGTTAAAAACGAATATTAATAAATGTTTAAAATATCTGCACTAATTCTAATGGTCAAGAAGCTTTGAATATCCTAGGAATATATGTCAAAGTGAAAACTAAGTAGTTGAGAATGGAGAAAGGATATAACCAGTGGAGGAGATGGAAGCTAAATTAAACATTAATGAAAGATACAGGTTTAAATTTGCAAAGGTGAAGTGGAAGTACATTTCTTGTAAAGGCCTTTGTATTTTAACTCACATCACTATTTGCTCTTTTTTCTATACATTCCTTCCTGCCTCTGTAAGTTCTTTTCCAGATCCAAATTCCATATCTGATAGTTACAATAATCTTTACAAGTATTATTTCATTTGATCCTCACAACAATCTTGGGAGAAAAGTGTTGTTTTTATCCTCATTTTATAGTTGAGAAAACTGAACCAGATTGAGTGATTTGTCTATTATCACACAACTAGTAAGTGTGTGGGGCAAAATTTAATTTATGTCTTTTTTATTCCAGGCTCCAGATTTCTATCCACTAAGCCACCTAGATATTTCAAAAAACGTACTGCTAGGGTAGTCAAAGGAAGTTTCATAGAGGAGGTAAAGCTTATACAAAACCTTAAAGGATTTGTTGAATTTGAATAGCTAGAAAAAATCAGGAGATTCTACCAACTGAGAGCATACTTTTGTCCTTCAAGTCCTTTAAAAAACACTTAGTTGCCTAATCTATAAAATGAGAGGTTTAGAGTAAATTATCTCAGGGGGCTTTTCTATCTCTAAATTATATGAGTTTTTTATTCTAGTGTTAGGGAAGGTAAAGTTGGAAAATAGAGATCATTCAGTTTGGGTCATCATAAGTTCAAGTGATATCAGAATCATAGTAAAACCTTACAGCTCAGCTATAATGGCAATGGAAATATATCTAAGCCTGAAGTCATTAAGTAAGCTTTTATTAAGTGCTCACTGTGTCAAAGACACTCTGCTAATCATTGGGCACTGCAGTTCACCTTTTCTTCTAAAACCTGGATGTTCACCACTCCTGGGTCTACATTTATGCTTTCTTTACATTACTAGGAGGAAAAACCAAACAAACAAGATTCCCTGCTGATTTCTCTCCATCACTTGATACCTGCAGTGGCTGTTGATACTAGTGTCCTGATTCACCTTCATCCTAAATTATAGAGTTTGACCATTTGGCTATTTAAATTGGGTCTGTAAATCCATCCTAGACTAAATGACTACCCTTCACTTGAAGATAAATTGATTAATGGGAAGTATCTACTGTAGTTTGCAAAGCTACGGGCATGAGGATGGATAAAGCATCTTCATATTAAATAAATGATAAAGATATTATTTTTCACCAGACATTAGATCCATAAATAGAAATGCATTAAGGTTGACTGTGGCTTCCAAAAAGAGACTTTCTGGAAAGGGGGGGAGGTTCTGGAAAGTAGATATAACAGCTCAGGTGTGCCTGGAAATAGTTAGGGATCCAATATATTTTAGGTGAAATTTATGTGACCATTTCAGTTTTGAGTATGGCATTAATATAGTCAAGGTTGTGAATCATTGATTCTTGATCCCTTTCCTGTTTGAAGACTGAGTTCATGTGATACAAAGACAAACAGACTTGCTCTCAAGGAACTTATCATCCAAAAATAATGATAGACAAATATTTCAAAAACTATAATTAGGCCAATAGGATAAATTTAAACAGGAAATCTCAGCTAAAGTTCAAGCTTTAGCCATACACCTAAAATGTAAACTATTGGTCACAAAGAGATAGGTATAATCATGACTAGAGCATGAAGACCAAAGGTGCTGAATATATGACCACTTCTTAGTGTGGCCAGAAACAGATCAAAATACAATTAAATTATATTTAACAAAATAAAAATGTGCAATAAAATATAGATAAAATTATAAGTATAACTAAGTCAATTTGTTGCTCACAGTGCTCCTTATTTACATTATATTCGGCACAATTTCTATTTTAGTTTGACACACTCTGTGGAAATAAATATTTGACACCAATGAATATGTACATAATTCAGTATAACCACTTACATGAGGTAAATGCTTTATTGATGGAAGGCCAGTCACATAATCATTAGCTTTTAAGTACAGAAAAGTATACCATAGCAAAGTCAGTTTTTGCCATATTTATATTAGTAGAAAACAAATATAATTAATATTAAAAGTCACTATAAAAGACTGAAAGATGATATCGTATATTATGAGATTTTGCTATCTAAAGAGTCAACCAGTTCAACTTCTCAACCATTCAAGAATCCCTTTTAAAACAGCTAAAAAATGGAGCTCTACCACTCCTGTTGATGGCTCTTCTAACATACCAAATAATGGGACCAGAACCATTATGGAAAATCTGAATTCTAGAAAGTTATTCCTTATATTGTTAAAAGCATATCTTAAAAATCACCCTCTTGTGCTTGCTTCGGCAGCACATATACTAAAATTGGAATGATACAGAGAAGATTAGCATGGCCCCTACACAAGGATGACACGCAAATTCGTGAAGTGTTCCATATTTTAAAAAAAATCACCCTCTTGCCACATTCCTCAATGACTTTATTTCAGTATCCAAATATTTTAGATTCCTTGAGTCCATAGACAACTTTCCTTCTTCATTTGAAATCTATAGCATTTCAAAAGAACATTTCCTGTTTTTATTTTTATTTGCCAACCAAATCTTTCTCATGAAAGGTCATCCAAACTCTGAATGGAGATGATTGTTACTTTACATTTAGTCTCACAGTACACATACCATATGGCAATACATCATTTTGTCAGTACTTTGAGACACAGTGCTACCATTAGTTATTGTACATATGAGTTAATCTTGGTTTGGAATTCATAACTCTAAATTCCATTTCCACTTGGGTTAAGGGATGGTGAGAATAGGAAGGAAGAAGGAAAGAGACAGATATCATTATAAATTGTACATAAATAGCTATTTGGATGTTATAATACTTCAAATAGATGTTAGGGACTAAAGGGAGATGTCAAGGGCAAAACAGAACTGAAAGTTATTAACTCTATCTAAAGCATGAAATCCCTTACAGTATTCCTGACAGGTTTTGGAGCCTCTCTCTGATCAAACATTTTGGTGACCAGGAAATTAATTCTGTTGAGGAAATACTTTGCATAGTTATGAAATTACTTGCTTGTGATCTAAAATCTGATTCTACATCACTTAAACCCATTGATGCTACTAATTTCACAGATTCATTCCACTCCCTCTCACAAAAAAGAAAAGTCTTCCTATATTTAGAAATAACCATGAGATTTCCACTGTCTTCTCTTCTTCTTTCCAGATCCCTCAGTTGGCCATTCCATTAGACTTATCTATATGACATTTCTACCATCTTCATCTTGTTCATCTCTATACATGTATTCATTTGCCAATGTCTCTTTTAACTCTAAAAAAATATTCCTTAGAACCAGTATCCAAGACATTATATATATATAGGGTCAAGTACAATGGAACTACTACTTTGCTTACTTAGCATACTAGGCTTCTGTTAATGCAGCCTAAAATTGCATTAGCTTGTTTTTGCTTGGCAAATCACACTGTTGACTCATACAGGACTCTCAAGCTAAGAAGTTACCTTGAATATATTTCATATGAATTGCTACTGTCATATATTTTGAATAATTAGCTAATAGATGACTTTTTAAGCCTAATTGTGAATAATACTATATTTAAATTCAGTATTATGTTATTAAATTTAGCCTACTAAAATTTTTGAGGGAGCATCCTGAAACCATCTTGGACATAGTGTATATAAATATATCATTGGGGAAATCTGACATGAGGAGATTTTTTTTTAATTTGGCAACATACTTGAATAATCAAATGTTTTAGAAAAGGGAATTGTTGATAAAATTTTGTGTTGCTGAAACTTTGTCTAGTTCAATATGATATGAGGGTATAGTGTGAGAAGACATGGCATTGTGAGCTTAGGAGTATCTTTCTGGCACTGTTCAGTAATTTTTAGGAAGTGCACAGATGAGGGTGAAGAGCAAAAAGTTCCCTCCAAATTAGTTCAGCTTTATTCACAATTCCTCCATTAATTTCTATGAATGAATTTTTTGTTGGTATTTCTTATACTTATCATTGGTAGAAGCTAAAATTGTAATTTTTCAAAATTTATCTTTTCAGCAGCTGACCACTCTCCTGCCTGCAATTTACTCTTGCTTTGATTCATTTATTCATCAATGAAATAGTTAAGTGTCTAATATGTTAAAGGCACTCTGTTAAATTCTAAAAGAAATAAAAAGAATCAGTGACATAAACCCTGCTCTCGAGGAGTTTGTTTTTTCCTAGAAAAATATAACAGGCATGCAAATGGCCAGTGTAAATCAAAATCAGCTAAGTATAAAAGTCCTAAGTGAAGGAAGAGCTTTGAAGAAAGAGATCATTCCAATTTTATTTCCCTTATGAAAACCAAAGTAGTCTTGGCTGTTATTAATAGAGGATCATAACCTAATAGAATAGTCATATGAAGATTTTATGAACTTATAGGTTCTCTGTTAATCCTATTTATACTTTCAAGAGAACCATTTTGAAAGCACAAAACAATATAATGGGATAAAACATATTATTTATATTTTAAATCAGGAGTTCTGAATTCTTTCCCTCACCTTCTTTTAATTAGAAGGCAGGAAATGTAACATCAATCCTAGATGTGAAATCATGCAAACAATATTTCCATGTAATTCATGTTTATAAAAAAAGAAAAGAAAAAATCAAGAAAAATGGTGAAAAGAATGCTTCAAAAACTACAACCAGCATTTTCCATCATAAGTCCTTTGGAATTGTCTTCACTATATGGATTACTATATGGATTAGAAAAGCTAAGTCATTCACTGCTGATCATTATAAGATATTGATGTTATAATTTACAATATTCTCTTAGTTCTCACTTCACTTTACATTTAGTGATATAATTCTCAGGTTTTTCTGTCATTTGGGGATTTATTTCAGGAGAGGTAATCTGTGAATTCTCTCAATTTCTATTTTACTCTTTTGTTCAAGTATATTAGCAGACATTTCTTGGATAATTTCTTATAATATGATGTCTAGACTTTTTTGTGTCATTAATTTCACGTAGTTCAATTATTCTAAAATTGTCTCTCCTGGATCTTTTTTCCAGTTCAGAAATTTTTTCAATAAGTATTTCATATTTTCTTCTAATTTTTCATGATTTTATTTTGTTTTTTGTTTGTTTGTTTCCCGGTATTTCATGATGTCATTAGCTTCTATTTGCCCAATTCAAATTTTTAAAGACTGAATTTTTTCCATGACCTTTTGATCCTTCTTTTCCATTTGGTCTTTTCTACTTTTCTTGGCATTCTTTTCTTCATTGGAATTTTTTTGCTGCTTTTTCCAGTAGGTCAGTTCTGCTTTTTACATAACTTTATTCATTGGATTCTTGTGCCTCTTTTTCCAATTGATCAATTTTAAATTTTAAGCTACTAGTTGCTTTTTTGCATTATTTTCATATCATTTTCCTGACCCGCCATTCAATTTCTTAGACACTAACAGATTGTTTTGATGATTACTGATTTACAATTTAGTTTGAGATCTGCTATTACTAGGCCACTTTTCTTCATTTTTATTATTATTGATTTTTTTTAAATTCTTGACCTATTGTTTTTAGATGAAATTTGCTCTTATTTTTTCCTAGCTCTATAAATAATTTTTGACATTTTGATTGGCATGGTACTGAATAAATACATTAGGTTATGTAGGATTATCATTGGCTCAGCCTACATATGAGGAATTACTTTTATATTTGTTTATATCTGTCTTCCTGAAAAAAAAAGTGTTTTGGAGTTGGGCTCATATTCTTCCTGGGTTTCTCTTAGCAAATAGACTAACAAATATTTTATATTATTTATGGTTAATTTAATGGTGTTTATCTTTCTAATTCCTATGAAAGTTACTAAAATATTAAAAAATACTTATTATTTATGTGGGTTCATTTTATTCTTATAACTGTTAAAAATGAAAATTCAGCTGATTTTAGTTGATTGTCCAAGATTCAATAAGTATACCAATATAATCCTGTAAAGAGTAATTGTTTTGTTTTCTCATCATTTATTCTAATTCTATTTTTTTACTTGTCTTATTGCTATAGCTAGTATTTCTAATAATAATAGTGATGATAATGGACTCTCTTGCTTTATCTCTGATCTTAACTGCAATATTCTAGTTTAATCTCATTGTAGATAATGCTTGTTGATTGTTGTAAATAGATACTACTAATTACATCAAAGAAATATACATTTATTCTTTTACTTTCTGGAGTTTTTAATAAGAGTGTTTTATTTACTTAAAAACTTGTACAACTATTGAGATAATCAAATGATTTCTGTTGGTTTTGTTATTGACATAATCAGTTATTTTGATAGATTTTCTAATATTTAACACATCTTTATTCCTGATATATATCACCAATCATAGTATATGACTATGAACATATTGATGTAATTTTCCTGACACCAAATAATAAAACAAATTTTTAATGAATATTCCTTAGGCAAATCAGTATTTAGTTTTCTTTCTCCATTTTTGTCCTTCCTGGTCTATGTCATTTTAATGCTAATTAAAATGTTAATCTAGACAATTAAATATCTATTCATGTTACTTAGCTTATTAGATTCGTTGGCATGATATTAGAAAAAATGGTCCTAAAATTATTTTAATGTTATATTCATTGGTAATTTCATCCTTTTAATTTTTGATACTGATAATTTGATTTTTTTATATTTAATCAGATAACCCAATGGTTCATTTATTCATTTTCATAAAATTAGTACCTTGTTTTTTATTCCTTCAATAGTTTTTTATTACATTGAGTATTATTCATCTTTCCTATGATTTTTCAGATTTCCAATTTAATGATTAATTGGAATTTTTATTGTTCTAAATTTATTGCAAATTTATTGTTCTCCTCCTCTGTTTAATTGATATGAGCATTTAGAGATATAAATTTTCCACTAACTTTGGCTGAATTCTATTAATATTGGTATGTTTTCTCATTGTTGTTCTTTTTAATTTTTATATTGCTTTGTTTTTATAGTTGTTTTCTTTAACCCACTCATTCATTGGAATTCTATTATTTAGTGTCTATTATTTCAGTTAATTCTTCCATGATATTTTATTAAATTTGATGTTGTATGTATTTTATTGTATATATATTTATTATTATATTTTAAGATAGATTTCATATTTCTGCTTTTTTTTACATTAGTTTATGAGGATTCTATAACACTTTATTTGGTTCTAGAATGATGACCAGACTGTCTCCTATCCTGTGGCCACAAATGCTAGTGCTCCTCTTCTCTCTAGAACTATATCACAGAACTTTGTATGGGCAATTAAATAGGTCCTAAACCCTGTCATAGCAAAAGTCGTTCATAATCTATTTCTGACCAGTTGTCAGGCTCTTCACCATACTCTGAACTGAAAGCTTCTAAAATTTGCAGCTTTGTGAGTTGTATTCTGATTGACACTTACCTTGGTGTCATAGACCTCTCTTTCTTACCTCTTAGGTAGGCCTAGTCCAGAAAAAGTGTTTCATATTAGCCTTCCATTGACTCTACAATTCCAGAATTTGATGTACAAGTTTTACTTTAAAATTCTTTGTAGGGGAATGTTGGGATAAGTCAGCCTATTTTCCCACTATACTCTACATTTAGATATAAAATTTTCTTCTAAGTCTAATTTCATTTCATACACCTTGGTATGTTGTTTTCTTATTGTCATTCTCTTTAAAAAAGGATTGACTCTTTCTATGATTTGCTCTTTGATCTACCCAGTTTTTAGGATAAGATTATTGAAATTCTAATTATTTTTGTCTTTCTTTTGCCTTGAGTGGGATGTAATTTTTAAAGCATTATGGTAAGGAAAGAGTGCATTTATTATTTCTGCTTTTCTATATTTGGTTGTGAGAGTTTTATGTCCTATCATATAGTTTTTTTGGGGAAGGTGCAATCTATTGCTGAGAAAAGGTTATATTCCTTCCTAGTCTCACTCAGTTTTTTTCCCAGAGATCTAGTATATCAGACTTTTCTAAAGTTCTACTTACCCTTGTAAATTCTTTTTTGTTTAGTTTTAATAGGATGTATCTAATTCTGAGAGGTGAAGATTGATGTCCTCATTATTATACTTTTACTATCAATTTCCTATTATAATTCATGTAATTTCTCCTTTAGGAAGTCTGCTGCTTTGCCATTATATATCATATGTATAATTAATATATATGAATATATAAATTATTGGTATTATTTAATTGTCAATGGTACATTTTATCAAGACATAATTTCCTTCTTCATCTCTGGATTAGATCAATTTTTACTTTTGCTTTACTTGAGATCATGATTGCTAATCCTCCTTTTTTCCCCCACTTTAGATGAGACATAATAGTTTATCCTCTAGCCCAGGGATCAGCAACCTTTATGGCCATGAGGGTCATAAATGCCAAATTTTTTTAAAATGTAATTTCGTGAGAGCTATACAGTGCTTACAGTGCATGCTCCTGTAACAGCGCCTGAAAAAATTGACTTTATGACTCCTACAGAAAGAGCCATACGTTGCCAACCCCTGATCTAGTCCTTTATTTGTAGTCTCTCTGTGTGTTTCTGCTCTAAATATGTTTCTTGTAGACAATATTTTGTGGGATTCTGGCTTCTAATTCATTCTGCTATCCTTTTCCATTTTATTGGTGAGTTCATTCTATTGACATTCACATACATGATTATTCTGTGTTTCTCTTTATCATATATCCCCTATTTATCTTTTTCCCTCTTCTTTCAGCTTCTTCTTTTTCACAGGTAATTTGTTGCTGACCATGGCCTCCACAAATTTATCTTTACTTGTATACATCCCCTTCTTCTCTAATTTTCTCTTCTCTCTCAATTTCCTATTAGGAAAGAAAAGTTGCTATACCTCACTGAGTGTGGATGTCATTCCAGCTTTGAATTAATTCCAATGAGTCTAAAGTTTAAGCATTACCCACAACCCCCATCTTCTACTGTATTGACACTTATATGCCTCTTCCCGTGAGATTACACACCCTCCTCTCTTTCTCTTTTTGAGCATTTTAAGTACATTAAGTATGTTGAATACTTTAAAACTTGAGTATTTCTAGTTTCATAGATATCTTCAATATCTTAATTTTCACCTTCCCTTTCAAGAATATAATTAATATTTTCCTTTTAAGACCTTTAAGTTTGCACTTTTTGGTTTACATTTTTATGTTTCTCTTGAAAGACAAATTTGTTTATCAAATATTCTTTTTAGCTCTTCTTCTTCTTCTTCTTCTTCTTCTTCTTCTTCTTCTTCTTCTTCTTCTTCTTCTTCTTCTGTCAGGAATGCCTGGAAGTTCTCTATTTTATTAAGAATTTGTTTTTCAGGTAGAAGCAGGGAAGCTCGAGACCACCATGAGAATCCTTTCCAACCAATCTTAATATTACACCACAAAATGAATACAGGAGTGAAAGAAACCAACAAGGAAACAGAGTGAAGCAACTTTTAAGAAGAGAACAACCTGGGAGGATAGAGCCAAGATGGCAATTTAGTAGCAAGAAAAGCCAGAAACCACTCTGAATATTCGTCCCAACCCATCTTCAAAAGGTTTCTCAAAAGGACAGGAGTCGAAGTAGGAAGAATGAGGGGGCTGTACAACTGAACATCATGTTAAATGTAGGCAGAGAAAGTGACTTTCCACAATATAAGAGGGAACTGGAAGAAAAACTACACTCAGAAAAATGCAGAACAATGACCCCTACACCTACTATACCAGACTAAGAACCAGGGTGTAGTGAAAGAAAAAAAGAAAGGAAGAAAGGAAGAAAGGAAGAAAGAAAGGAAGAAAGAAAGAAAGAAAGAAAGAAAGAAAGAAAGAAAGAAAGAAAGAGAAGGAAGGAAGGAAAATAGAAGGAGAAGGAGAAAAAAAGAAGAAGAAAAGAAGGAGAAGAAAAGGAGAAGAAGGAGGAGAAGGAGGAGGAGGAGGAGGAGAAGAAGACAGAAGTGGGAAAGAAAGAAGGAAGAGAAAAATAGTTAGATGATAGTGATAGAGATAAAAAGAGATAGAGAAAACATTTCTTGTTTCCTATTTTGATTTTGGCTTTGTGTGAAATATCAGGGCCTACAAACAAAAGCAACAGAGTCTTCAAAGGACCTACATTCTGATAAAGTCAACAAGGAGAGCAAAGTTCATTAGAGTGTGGGAGAATGCTGCTAACAAGGATGATGAAAGCTGGTGAGTGAGTTAAGCTGAGAGTGCAACGAGCATAACTGGGCGTCCTCATGAAATGGTGCTCAAAACTTGGGTTTCACTAATGAGAAAGGTGAATCCTGGAGTTGCCTAGGTTAGTGCCTTTCACATACTAAACAGTTAAATAATGCTTCCTCACTCATTCATTTATTCATTGTTAACACTTCACAAGTCATAACTGGTCCAAAAGTCAGAAGACACTTTTTTTGACACTTTTTAGTTGTCTGGTCTTTGGCAAGTCATTTCACTTACCTGTGCTTCAGTATGAGCCTCATCTATGTTTTTTCCAGCTTTAAAATCTCTTTAAACTTGTGGTCTGTTTTCTCTTCTTTAAAATAGGTGTTATCACAATGGCACCTGCCTCACATGGTTGTTCTGAGGTTAAAATCAGATAATATTTTTTTAAATATTAAAGTGGGATATAAATATATTCTATTATTTAGTAGATTCTGAACTATCCTCAACATCTTTTCAGCTTTTTTTAGAAGCAAAGAAAGGTGGTAATATAGTGCTATAGCCTTTAAAAAGCCCTCTAAGTTTCTTCAATATTATGATAAATCAAGTAAGGGTTTATTGGAGGCATCCTTGAACCATACCAAGAAACAGGTTCCATCACATCCAGCTATAGTAGATATAGTTACTTTTGCACCCACCCAAGCATCTGCCTTGCCAAGGCTTTCACAGTCTGCCATGAAAACTATGTCCCTTGTCTGCACCAACATTCCTCCCCTAATCTTAGCCCCACTTCCCAAAGTTACCAACTTGATAAATGAAAGAAATAAACCGAGCCATTTATCGTGGAAAAAAAAATCCAGCTGGTGTGTGATCCTGGCCTAGAGTATGTGCTAATTAAATGGAGAAACATTTGAGATAAAAAGTTAATTTACTAATTAAATGACAAGTACTCTTTCCAAATTGTCCCTTTGGCTTATTGTGCATTTCGAGAATTAATTAACAATACAATCCAGCTACAGTTTGAGATGCCAATATGGGTGTGATTTGATGATGCCACTTCTGTTTTCTATTATGATTTTTGTTCTTCCTTCCTTCCTTCTTTCCTTCCTTCCTTCCTTCCTTCCTTCCTTCCTTCCTTCCTTCCTCCCTTCCTTCCTTCCTTTCTTCCTTCCTTCCCTCCTCCCTTTCTTCCTTCCTTCCTTCTCTCTTTCATTTATTTTATGACAGCTGCATCCAAATGAAAATGCTCAGGTCTTTCAATTTGTCTCTGTAAAATTAAAATGAGTTTGCAGTGCCTTGATGTCTATCTCTGTGCACAAAACTATAGAACATTTAATGCTGCATTTCCTAGCCCTTGACATAGCAATGTGGCTCAATTAGATTTCTTTAATCGTTTGCTGGAAATGTGGTGCTTAAAGTCAGTTGGGTTTTGATGTTGTCCATATGTTGAATCATTTCAAGCTAGATGATAATAATGCTTATTCAGCATGTAGCCAACTAATCTCATGGATTTGGATTTATCATGGGGAGATGCTTAGAAATGAGAAGTAAAATATGTCCTTTGTCTCCAGTTCAATTTTGAAATTGGTCGAGCCAAGGCTTAAGTCAAAATAAAACTCTGTTTTGGTCAGTTCTCTGGGTTTTGGAAGATTAGAGCATTAAATCATTATCTTGGCAAGTCTCCTTTCATCTCTGAACCTCAGTTTCACTATTTTTATATAGTAATATTCCTACTTATTTTATTGACCTAACATCATTTAAGGAAATAATTTAAATTATAAGTGTTTCAAAAATGAGCTACATCACTGTTATATTACTCAACTGAAATTATATTCTAATCTTTAATGAAAATGTGATGACACTGGATTCTTGAAGGTTATAGCAGCAAAGAGAAGATTCTGGTGAAGACTATCAAGGTGGGAAAGTATGACAAATGGAGCCAATTGGAGACTTCATATCTTGCCACAGTTGTGGCAAATTTTTTCTAGGGATATTTAGGTGACTTGCTAAATGTAACAAGATGTAGAGTTAATCTTTTGACTCCTGGACCAGTGGTCTTTCCTATTTACCATGACTATTCTTTGAGGCATAGGGAATTTGTAATTGATGGCATCAAGAGAAGCATGAATACTCATGAAATTATATATCCTTGACATGAAAATTTTGTTAAACTTATTATTATCGAAAGCATAACATAGCTGATAGACAGTCACCCTTCCAGGAAGGAAAATTCTTGTGCTCGTGTCTTCTCTTTGATGTACTTTAACTGTACACCTATAGGAAAATCATCCAGTTTTCAAGATCCTTCAAAAATTTTCCATGACTACAAGTTATACAAGAGTGGCCAATATACACTTATGAAGACATTTTTATCCTGGGAATACCTGACATCAAAGAAATCACAGTTCTACAACAAGAACTACTAATTATGAGTTTGTATTTGGCCCTCTAATTCTTACCACCTAGCTTTTATTTTCCTGGGCTATTAAGCCCTCCTTGAGTTTAATCCCCAAACCTACAAATATTGACTATTTGGCTATATTTTCCTTCCTTATAATTTGAATCTGCTTAACCAATGTTACATTTAGGAAATTATCTAGTATTGGTAGTATTAATGTGAATTTCTTATTTTCCCTCCCCCCCAAATCAACAATGTAATGTTCTTAGCAAGCAATTATGCATTATTTGTTTGTGGAACTCTGATGAGAGGGGATCTCTGATTTCTAAAGGCATTTAAGTGAACTTTTGGATAACACTGTTTAGACAGTTATTCTCTTAAATCTAAATTTGCCTCTTTGCAACTACTAGAGATTGCTTCTTATTGTGTCTTGTAGGACTGAATAAATGGACTCAGTTGTATCTTCCTTCAAACACTTAAATTCAGCAATAACCTTTATCAATACTCTATGTCTTCTCTTTAGGATAAAAATCTTGCTGTTACTTTTAAATGATTCTCATTTGGTGTGCACATCTACCTATGTCTCTCCCATTCTATAACTATGCAATTGATTATTTAATCCAATTATTCTTCTCTACATTTTCCAATGTAGTGAGATGAATCTAATAGTATAAATTTATATGAGTTTTGATGAGTTTTATCTGATTAGAGTCATTATATTATACTAGATTGGCAATCTTTTTAGAACTTGGGGCTTAAATGAAATAGTTGTGGAGTAAGTAGAGAAGTTGGGGGTGGGAAAACAGATGAAAGCGATACTAAAGTGGTAAAATTGAAAAAAAATTTGTCAGCTGATTGGATATAGGGGTGGGACATGGTGATATGTTGAAAAGACTAGACAATGACTCCTATCTGTTCAATTTAAGTATCTAAATGAATTGTGATACCCAGAAGAAAACAATGAAGTCAATTGTAAATGCAAATTTTAGCACTCTGGCCTGCTTCAAGGAGAGATTGTGTCATTTAAATAAGTTCTGGGGTTCCATTTAGAGGTATTTTGGGGCTCATTTGAGCTTTTAAATGACAAACTTTTGGTGGACACTTTGAAACTACATTTTCCATGATTCAATGGGTTTCTGGTTTCTGATATGATGACATCAACCAGTGTGAACCAACTTAGAGCCTGACTTAAATGGGGAGATCAGGCTCGACTAGCTCTCTTTCATACAAAGCAGCCAGGTGGAGGGGGCGAAAATGGAGGGCGGTTTGAAATAGCTTTTATCATGCGCATGGTCTTATATATTTTTTTAACCAAAAATGGTCTTAATTAAATTATTAATTTTCCTCATAATATCAGCCTTTATAATTTTTAAAAATAATAGTTTGGCTAACCACATGGAAAACATAACTCTCAATTTTTCATATAGCCTGAGACCATTTAAAATCCTCTCCAGAGGTATGTACCTGCTCTTTCTGTTTTGGATTTTTAGGTTCCATTCTTTCTCTTCTCCTTGTTCTCCAGGGAAAGGGGAAAATGACTTTAAATGCCATGTTTTTGCTAGCAGCATTTTGTTAAGCTGCTTTAGCCATTTTCTGCGGATTCCACCAGAACCTCCCTGGCCTGGTCTTAACTTTTGTTAAATTGCTCCTATCAAACGCTGGCAGCTCGAATACTATTTTTGACTCCTGAGAACTCCACTGATTTTCCTAATTCCTACCCCAGCCTCTGCTTCTGCTGGTGCTGCCTATCCTGTTCTTACCCCTGCTGACTTCCAAGTTTGATTGCTGCTCCTGATGACCTAGCCAGCTGATCCCAGAGACTCCAATCCCAGAGACTGCCTACTGTTGCTTAAGATTTGGGAAGTATTCACCCCTTTCTCATAGACATTAATGACTTTTAATTGGAACAAAGCTCCTCTAGCTGCCCCACAAGCCCTCCTTGTGGTTCCTTCTAAATCCTGACCTAGGCACCCCCACCCACAATCTCTCCACGTGGGATCTCCTGACCTAAGCTCTTGCCTAGCTTGGCTAGTGCTTACTTTTCAAAGGGGTCGCATGACCTATTTCAAACTTTCTTGCAATTATTAACCTAAGTTGAATGCATTTGTTTTGAATGTACACTCTTATGCCAATAGGGGACTGCCCCAAATTGGCTTTTTGTTAATGCAGCTAGTTTTTATCATCTTTTCTTTTATCCCCAATTTCCTTGTAAAGATCGAAATTAATATTCAATGCCTCCAAACTATGATACTTATAAGGATTTTATTTAAAAAACCCTGGGGAAGAACCTCACTCACCCTTTACCAAGGCGCCTTCTCTCCCAAAAGACCCCGACAACACGCCCCCATCACCATATCAAAAACAGCCTGTGAAACCCACAAAAAATAGGAAAAGGCTAAAGGCCTTATGGGTATGGTGAAAAGGAGTTTGGGTAATGTAGTTTTAACTCACAACCAATAGGAAAAGGCTTAAGGAATTATGGGTAATGTAGTTTTAAAGGGAATACAAGGTATTTTCAACTTTACATTCCCCCCTGTGATCCATTGGGAGACAAGTCTCCCCAATGGATCATGAAAACAATCAAATTAAAGTTTACAATAATTCAGAGATAAAAGGGAAATAAAAGGGAGAAAGAACAAAACAAATGTTTGATGGATTGACAATAAGCCATTTAGGGGGCATTCCCCTTTTTTCTGGCATAAAGTGTCCATTCAAAATAAATACATTCAACCCACCAAAGTTCAAATTCGCCATGTCTCGAAATTCACTCTGGATCTCTTGCAGCAGTGTGTGGTCTCTGCATGCATCTTCATGGCGTCTTCTGGATTCTGGGAGGTAGTCTTCTGTTCTAAATTAGGGTCTAATTCAAGTCCAAATTTACAGAAGTAACATAGTTACCCAGAGGAGAACAACTTTACATTTCCCCCCGAGGAAAATACAGGGATACACATGGGAATCACACAGGAATACATGGTCAAGGCATAAGGTATATGAATCAATTCTCAAAACATCAAAAAGTCCAAAGAAAAAAGAAAAAGAAAGGAGAAAAAAAATAACCTCTGAGGAAAATACAGGATATTTTTTTTAAATGTGTGAAAGGAAAAAATTCTAGGAATAAGAAAAAAGGAAAAAAATTCACAAATCAAAGCAGGTTCCTGTAGCAATCCATGACCCATAAGCTTTGCAACAACAATCACTCACTAACCCAATTTAGCAGCCTGGACTACAGTAAGTTGTCACATCATAGAAGAAATGGAAAAAGGAGACTAGATCTCGAGACAAATGAGAAATAGCATTTTCCAATGCAATACTTTTCTTCACTTCAGATATAATGGAGCCAGAACAATTGATGTTGAGTACTTGATATCATGTGCGGTACAAGGAAGTCCTACGTCTTAACATATGCTAAGCATCGCAACCTCGAGTCTCACACAAGATCAAGTCTTTACATAGAATGTCATCAATCCCTGTAGGATTAGTTCAGTCTCTTTCTTTTATGTGCTCATTTGCACTTTGCAGGTCAAAACCTCTGTGCTCCTTTGTGGTCCAATTTTTTCTTGGATTAGACATAGTCATCGAGCAAAAGTCTCATAATAGTTAAATAACTAGTGGCAGGTTTCCATAGTCCAAAACTTTTTGGGTATAAATTCATATGCTAGGCAAATGGGCATCTTAGCTTATTCTTATTGCAAAAATCAAAACAGTCAAGAGTCTATTTAATGCTGATGATGTGCTCCAAATGTAAAAAAAAATGAGGGAAAAGGAAAAAAAAATCAAATACTGTATTGCACATGTAGGAAGAAAAACCAACAACAACAAAAAAGTGTAGTTTTTACACAATCACAGAGGTAAAGAATAGAGGTTAATTTGTAAGAAATAAGATTCATTTCCTCCTTAACTTGCCATGATCCATAGTGTGAGTGCAAATGAGGCATACAAAGCAATAATACATTCGAGAAAGTGCAAAAGGAATGACAAAGAGCATAAAATGTTTTTGAAAGGCACATCAGGTCAATTAGGTCACTAATACAGATATTATGTTGTGAGGTAGTATATGCATCATTCAAGTACAAGGATCAATCAAATAAAGTGCAACAAAAAAGTGCAAAATCCAGCAATAGAGCATTCTCATCACAATAGGCAAATACAATCAATAATCAAATATAAAAGGTGCAGGTAATAATACTTAGTACAGAGAATTATTCATTATCAATAGGGGGTACTCGTTTCACATGACTCCAATGAATCCATGAGTCCCTCTCCCCAATTTTAATGGCTGTTGGTGTAGTTAATAGGACCTCGAATGGTCCATCATAAGCAGGTTCAGTTGACCCAGAACGTTTGGAATTCT
Source organism: Gracilinanus agilis (assembly GCF_016433145.1). NCBI lineage: Eukaryota > Metazoa > Chordata > Mammalia > Didelphimorphia > Didelphidae > Gracilinanus > Gracilinanus agilis. The sequence goes on from NC_058130.1 coordinate 410,021,661, forward strand.
TTATGTACACACTATCACCTGGGTTCAAATCATGAAGCAAGAAGTCTAAGGGGCCTGCTTGAACAGCAACTCCAGAGTCATGGAGTTCTCGCAATTTTGTTTGTAATTGTCTGATGTAAGTGGCAACGGTTGTATCCCCTCCTAACAATGAAGTATAGGCAGGGTTGAATGGTTGTGCCTGAATAGGTGGATGTCCAAATAGCATCTCAAATGGTGAGACGTGTAAATCGCCTCTGGGTCTGCTTCTGAGATAAAATAATGCCAGAGGTAGAATTTCAGGCCATTTCAAATGAATCTCTGTGCACAATTTGCCAATCATAGTTTTAAGTTCCTTATTCATCCTTTCAACTTGGCCAGAGCTCTGGGGATGATATGGTGTATGAAACTTAGGAGTTATCCCCAAACATGAATAAATTTGTGATAAGACTGAGTCAGTAAAGTGAGTTCCTCTATCAAAATCAATACATACTGGCAGGCCATAACGAGGAATAATCTCTTTCAAAAGGATTATGGCAACAAAAGCCGCTTTGGCCTGAGCCATAGGAAAAGCTTCAGGTCACCTGGTCAGTTGATCGACTATGACCAGACAAAATTTATAGTTTCCAGCTTTTGGCATAGAGATAAAATAAATTTGCAAATGTTAAAATGGTGTGTAAGCTAGAGGACGTCCACCAAAAGCTTTTTCTCAAAAAGTGTGCTGATTAAAGGCTTGGCAGGTGGGACAAGCTGTACATATTTTGGAAGCAATTGTAGTTATTCCAGGTGCTATCCATACTCTTTTAACAGAGTCTACAATGCCTTGGGTGCCAAAATGACCATATTTATGGATAGAATGACAGATTTGGTAATAGAAAGCCCTAGGGAGCAGGGACTTGCTTTCAGATGACACCCATATTCCATTTATCTGTTTTGCTTTAAATCTCTGCTTCCATTTTCCCACTTCCTTGTTATTATAGGAAAGGGATAGATCCAAATTATCAGTAATTGTTAGTGGCATAATTAACTCATGTCCTTCTAAGGCTGCTAGTTTGGCTGCAGCATCTGCTCGATCATTTCCCCTGGAGACAGGGTCAGTGCCACCTGTGTGTGCAGAGCAGTGAACAATAGCTATGGGTTCAGGGAGTTGGATGGTATAAAGAAGTTCAGTGATAAGGTCTGCATTGGCAATACACTTTCCAGCTGATGTTAAGAATCCCCTTTGAAGCCATGACATGTCGACAGCATGACATATGCCAAATGCATAATGGGAGTCTGTGTAAATTGTGACCCTTTTGTTCCATGCAATGATACAAGCTTGTTTTAAAGCTGTGAGTTCTGCACCTTGTGCACTCACATGTGAGGGTAAAGAAGCTGATCATAGAGTCTCCAATTCTGTAACTACTGTAGCTCCTGTATAGCGCACAACCTCTCTCATAAAAGAAGAACCATCTGTAAATAATATTAAATCTGGATTTATGAGGTTTATCAACAGTGGACACCAAAGATGTACAATCATGTAAAGGTTCTTCAGAAATTGGTAAGTCAGGGAGCAAGGTCGCAGGATTAAGAGCTCCACAGATTTTAATGTTATATGTTCATTATTCAATAAGGTTATCTCATATCTCGTGATCCTTTGATCAGTAAATGCTTGAGTTCTATGTCTTAATAACAATGCCTCTACTTCGTGCAGGCACATTATGGTCAGAGGGGCATCCTAATACCAAATTAGTAGATTTTGTCACTAATAAAGCTGTGGCAGCTACTCCTCTAAGGCATGGAGGTACTCCTGTAGCTACTAGGTCCAGCTGGGCTGAATAATAGGCTACTGGGTGTTGATCAGGCCCCAAAAGTTGAGTTAGAACACCTTAGGCTACTCCTTTCCTTTCATGGACATATAAAGTAAATGGTTTGTCACGATTTGGGATACTGAGAGCAGGGGCAGACAGGATAGCACGTTTTAAATTTGAAAGAGCTTTTTGGTGTTCCTTTTCCAATTTAAGTGGTTCAGGAACTGTGTTTTTTGTGAATGCTACAAGGGACTTAGTGATTTCTCCACAGCAGGGGATCCACTGCCTACAAAATCCTGTTGCTCCAAGTATTGCCCTCAATTGCTTTTTAGTGGTAGGATCACTTAAGTTTTGGATACTTTCAATACATTGTGGAGAAATTAAACAGGATCTAGCAGTTAAAATAAATCCTAAATATAGCACTTTTGGGATACACCACTGAACCTTTTCTTTTGAGGCTTTGTGGCCTCTTTTATTTAATTCTAAAAGAAGATGTTTACTATCTTCTTGACATGTCATGGCATCTGGTCAGGCCAATAGTAAATCATCTACATATTTAATTAACTTACTATTTTAAATATAATATTGTCTGTGTCTTGGCTCAAAATCTGCAAAAAGGGTCGGGCTTTCGACATACCCTTGGGGCAAACGTTCCCATGTCAAATGTGAACCTTTCCAGGTGAAAGCAAAGATATGTCTGGAGTCCTCATGTATAGGTATGGAAAAGAAGGCTGAGCACAAGTCTATTACTGTAAAGTATGTAGCTGTGCTAGGAATAGAAGAAATGATAGTATTTATATTGGAGACTACAGGGTGTCTGTAACATGATTGTTCACTGCCCTCAAATCCTGGACAAATCGATAGAGATGCTTGCCATCAGGCCCCAATTTTGACTTTTTAACCGGCAGGATTGGAGTATTGTATTCAGATTTACAGGGAATTATGATGTCTTGGTCAATTAGTGAATTTATCACTGGGGTAATGCCCTCTATTGCCTCCTTCGAGAGAGGATACTGAGGAATGAAAGGTGGTGGGCTAGATTTTGTTTTAATTTGGACAGGGATAGCTGATTTAAGTATGCCAACATCAGAAGGTGATGTGGCCCAGAGAGACTTAGGTATATCTGTTGGGATTTCAAAAGTGGGAGACCCCTGTATCTCATGACTATCTGAAAGGAGCACAGGGAGCAAATTTAAGGATTCCTCAGGCCATTCCAGTGACATAGAGCCATCTGGAGAGCAATTTATTGTGGCTCTAAGCTTGTATAAAAGATCTCTCCGCAGCATGTTTATAGGGGAGCCAGGCATTAATAGGAAGGAGTGCTCCACATTTAGGGTCCCTATGGCTACTGTTCTAGGGGAGAGCTTTGGTACCATTTGGGGTTTTCCTGATACCCCCACTACACTTATTGCTCCTATGGAATTGCAATATGATTCTGGTGTACTCTTCAGTACAGATCTGGAAGCTCCAGTGTCCACAAGACAGTCATAATAGGCATTACCAACCTTTAATGTTACATAAGGCTCGTCAGTATGGGGGGGTGGCAGTGGATGGGGACAACAGGTAGTAAGGCATCAGGGTCTGGAAAATCAAAGGTTTTATCCTTTGATCCCTGTGCCTCAACCCCCCCCCCCATATACCTTCATAATCTTTGGGTGGGCCCATGGGCTCCTCCTTGAGGGGTAGTAGCACCCTGGGTGGTTCGGGGCTGAGCTCCACTCAAGATATACTGCTCTGAAGTCATTTGGTATGAGTTATCAATTGCCTGATCCATATATCTAGATTTGTTACTAGTCCTAACGTCACGATCCCTGAAATCATTGTTTCCATAATCGTTATTATTTCTATAATTTCTATAATTGTTATCTCTATAATTTCTATAACCATTATTTCTATAATTGTTATTATTTCTATAATTATAATTATTTCTAAAGTTTTAATTTCTGAAGTTATTATTTCTAGATGCCTGATTCCAAGTCCTACAGTTCATCAATATATGACCCTTTCTTCCACAAAATTGGCATATAAGGGGCTGAAATTTAGATTCATGGAGAGGGGCAATTGCCATTGGTTTAATAACAGACTCTTGTAGTCGTTTTTCACCTCTATCGCTTACAACAGAGTCATTCAAGGAGTCTAGTCTCTTATTAAACATGTCCATATTCTTTTTAAATATGTCCAATAAACTATTACTCTCTTCCTGTTTCTCTTTATGGTTGTTAAAGACATAAACAGCAGTTCTCCTTAACTCATCAAGGTCCATTTCGGGACATGTAGGGCAATTTTGTTTTAAAATGATCTACAATCTCTTTACGAGAGTCATGGACAAATTGTTCCTTTATTTGCCTTACATCCTTTTCAACAGAAAGGTCAAGTTCCATGTATCTATTTCCCAGTTCAATGATCCTGCCCATGAATTGGGAGGGTGTCTCATCATCAGATTGTGTAATGCTTTTAAATTTGGGCCAGGCCTGAGGTTTCTCAGCACATGCTCGCATTGCTTTTAGAAGGGCACCCCTATCAAGACGTAAGTCTGAGCAGTCTTTGTGATCGTTATACTGCCAGTTAGGATCTTCAGATGGCCAGCGTACTGTATTATGTTCTTGGGGTTTGTTAGCATAGGCGAGAATTTTAGTCCTCTCCCGTTCTGTTAGGAGAGTCTGGAGCAATTTTTCTGTGTCTTTATATGTGGGCTCATAACCATAGAAAATATCCTCAAATTTTTTTATTACTGTTAAAGGTTTTTCCGTGAAGGACGGGTAATTTTCTTTGAAATCTTTTATGTCCTGGCTTGTGAAAGGCTTATATTGTTTCAATGTGACCACATCCCCGTCAGTGCTATTGTGGACACTTCCCGTAAGGGAAAAAGGCCTGCACAGTAATCATTTACTGACTGTGGGTAGGCCATGTTAACCAGAAGTTGCAGAGCATGAGCAAATTGGTTTAGAGTGCGAGAAAAGAGTTTCTGTACCTGAGATATAGTAGAGGGACCTGGTATTCCTATGTTAGAGGAAACAGGTATGCAAAAATCAGGCCTGTTTTGGGAAGAATCCTCTTCTTTCATTTTAGCTTGTAAGTAATACACTATCTGGTTCATTTGAACTTGCATATTGGCGTGCATTCTCTTCCTTTGTGACCATCCAACCCAGAGTAGAAATAAAACTACAAGCCACATAGAAACAAGGAGGTAATCAAGACCTCTATAAGTTCCTAATTGGGCAAAAACTGCAAAGGTTTCTTGTAGGGTGGCATTTATACTGCTGAACATTGTGATAACAGACAAAAAAAAGGAGATTAAAGGGAAGTGGAAAACAGAATAAGTTTTAATGTATATATTGATTTGTTTATTTATTTAATTTGGGGTTAGGGGCAAACTAAAGGGTATTGTATATTATTATTATTTTAATAGGTTTGTTTTAAGAAATTAATTATAATTTATTCATGTTTATCAAATATTATAATTTGTTTATAGTATATAGTTTATACTTGTATTAAATTTTATTTTTTTATTTTTTATTCTTTATTTTATCCTTGTACTTTGATGTATTGTCTCATAGGTGGAAGATTGGTAAGGGTGGGCAATGGGGGTCAAGTGACTTGCCCAGGGTCACACAGCTGGGAAGTGGCTGAGGCTGGGTTTGAACCTAGGACCTCCTGTCTCTAGGCCTGACTCTTACTTCACTGAGCTACCTAGCTGCCCTATCCCAAAAGTTTTGGGAAAGGTTTAGACCTTAATAACTCTGGAAGTATAAATGCTGTTAACCCAGTATTTAAAAGGTTAATCGTATTAAGATTTAATATCAATATGTTTCTTACTAAAATTCAGTATAGCCATGGTCTTATGATATATGTTGCTCTAATTTATTTTCAAACTGAGTAAAAACA
>NC_058130.1:410037162-410060841 GCF_016433145.1 Gracilinanus agilis
TATATATATATATATATATATATATATATATGAACTTTGAACATTTTTTTCTTTCTCTGGGGATCAGTTCACTAATTTTGAAAGGTAATGTAAGAATAATTGATTTTTAAAGTACCTTCAGGCACTGACATTATATAATTCAGAATGTCCCATGATTCTGCAACATGCCTTATTGGTATTAAAAATATAATATTTAACATAGTGTAGACAAGAAACTTTTTAAGGCAAGCATTAGCCAAACCATCTAATGGGAAAATCAAAAGAGGGTCCTATGCTCAAGTGAGTAATTTTATAGTTTTTCTTGGTGAATGATCAAGTTGCACCTACAGTCCTGGAAGCTAGCATAGTGGTAATTAACATCATTTCTCTTATCTTATATATCAGATACAGTTCTAAATACCTGGATATTGTTCCCCTCTAGGGGATGAGGAGGAACTTCCTAGGCACTATTCCTTCAGGAAGAGAAGCAGCAGTCTTTACATGACTGTGAATAGGTATGGGGCCTAGGCGGAGTAGGTAGTCATCCATATAGACTCTCATCAGGGTGTTTTGTTTAAAAAAAAAATCCATAAACACTAGTCTTCCACTATCAGGGATTCAGAAACATGAATTGTTCCAGTAGGGCTAATCTCTTCAACTAATCTTCTCTATTATCTTATTGGGTTAGAGCAGAGAACAAGTGTCATTTGTAATGGAATATAGGGAAGAATACCTTAGAGAAGATATTCAGAAGAGGCATCAGCAAGGGCAAAGGGTAACTAAAAGGGGAGCCTTGCAGCAACAAAGAGAAATGGAAAAAAAAATTCAGTTTTGTCTCCAGTCAACCCTATCATTCTAACTTGTAATAGCCTAGAGACATAGAAGAATGAACCTTGGGAAGTGTCTTTCTATCTCCCAGCTCCCTCTCCCCATACAGGGGTAGGGCAATGTTCTTGCAGAACAGATGCAGGGAAGGTGGCCCCAAGAGGTCTCCTGATATAGTTGATCAGTGCGGAAGGAAGGAACTTTATACTCTGGCTCTGCCCTGTGTGACTGGCTGTATTTTCTAAGCTTGCATCCAACATTCAAAGAACATACTGGCTTTTTCAATGGCCTGAGGGCACTGGGACAAAGTAGAAAAGTACTGAAAATATATATAATTTCTTTCAGAGGCCCTCCATTGGGCATATCTGGCAAGAAGTTCCATTTTCCTTTCTCTACCTTTTATAGACACATCTTCAAATATGAAATGCTATGTATTCCAAGTTTTTTAAAGTGAATATATACATGTAGACAGATATGTATGTATATCCATATATTCATGTGGATATATGTACATTAATATACATTTATGCATACACACATATACTTTCCATATATAATATCTATGCATGTGTATGACATATATATATAGAGAGAGACATATATACATACTTTAAAAGAAGAAAATTGATTATTTTGCATTCAATTAACTTAGATTTTTCTGTCTGGTATACTGGTGCCTACTGAAGAAAACAGTAATAAATCATTTATAAAACAGAGTTCAATCCTTTCTACAGGGAAATGCAGTCAAACAGAAGCTCTTATAAATTGTTTAGAATAACATGGTTATCCTGTGATTTTGTCTACTTTGTTTAAAAAAAGAAGAAAAGCACCTTTGGATGGTGATTTTATGGGATGAAAATGTGCACAATTTAAAGAAAAATAACCAGACACAGTACCTTCTAAAGATAGTCCCGATCAAACTATACAATGACATCAATAGGTTAAATATGTACAAGAGATTATAAAGAAACCCAGGGATTCCAGGAGCTAGGCATGGAAGAGCCATTGATAATATGCTTGAATTGGAACTTTTGCTGACAAAGTATATTTGGTCCCTGTTATACTTCCCTCAACCAAGAAATCACAATAGGCTTCACATAGGAATCTTAGGAGTTAACTTGGGACACAAATATTGACCCTTGATTTTCGAGATACTGAGGACTGGGTTTTGGCAGACATTTATTATGTACATATGCAAAAAATTCTGGGCTAATTAAACCTAATTTTTTTAAAAAGGTGCCTTATTCTCTATCAACTATTAACTAAATAAAATGGCAATATGTGTCAAGATTGTATAGCATAGACTCAGATTCTCTATGAAGTAAAACCACAAGAACATCAACACAGTTTTCAAAGCAAAGTAATTCTACAAAACAAGATTGTAAGGGAAATGCTTAGCTTACTTAAAAGATGAAGATGATCAAATATTTTAGAAACATACATTAAATATATAAAAGAAAAAATAGATATAAATTGCACCATTTCTGGAACAATTCAACTCCATTCAGCAAACATTCATTGATTACCATTTGTCTAGCTACCATTTAGCTAGTCAATTGCTACTCTTATCCAGCTATATATTAAGAGTGGTACCTTATTATATGTTGTCAGTCCATTCCTTTTACTGTTCATAGTTCCCAAGTATTAAAACCAATTTCTTGAGAAATATTCTGTTTTAAACATTTTCAATAATTTTGAATGTTTTCCTCTCCTAATTAGTCTGAATTTATAAGTTTTGACATTAATTATTTATAACAATGTTTCCCCATGATAGGTCTTTATAGTTCCCCTAAATTCATGAATACATGAATGTATTAATGGTCAAGTTTTTACTCAGTTTAAGTGACTGTTTCCAAAACTTTGTCATGTTCCACATTAAAAATGAAGTCAAATAGATTTAGAGACCTGAGAGGACCTGGAATGGAATAATTGGTGTTAAAACTGTTTTTGTTTATGAAGTCACATCAAACAAGTCTATAAGCTAAGTACTACTAGGACAAGCAACATTATCCCTATTTTCTAGATGAAGGAGGATGTTCAAAGAGACTTTCTTACTTCTCCTTTACTATCCACCTATATTCACTTCCTATGTGATGTTAGACAGATCGCTATCTCCACACACTTCAACTTCCTCATTTTAAAATAAGGGGATTAAAACAAATTGACCTCTAAGGCCATCTTTTATTTAGCTATTAAATATATGCTGTAAAATATAAGGGGCCAGGTTCAAACCCAAGACTTCCACTGGACTTGCCTTGAGGAAATATAGGAAAAGAGCTAGTCCTACAACTATTTTTCAAGAACGGAACTCATTTTGACATTCTTGTTATATTCCTCACATTTCTTTCAGATCTTCTTTGATAGCTTTTTATTTAAAATTTCTTCCTCCTCAAAATTTAGCTTTGCTCTTTCTGACTCAATATCAGGAGATGGGGGCATTCCCTACAATTGATGGCATGAGTTAATATCAATTAGCACAATGTAATTCTTCACCAATGTCTTACTCTAGGTCAAATGATTGTTGGATACATTGTAGACCACATCAAGGATCCTTTTTATTTTTTTTATTTATTTTTCGGTATAGCACTTGATGGAGCTTCAGGAGGAGTTGCTCTCATCAAGTCTCAAAATGTACTTTTTATTGCCATCTCAAACTCATAATAGTGTGGATTTGGTCAGAACTAACATATTGATGTTGGCACCCTGTATTCCAGCTAAGATTTGTGCTTTTTTTGTAGGGCTTGTTCTTGATACTGCAGTTCTCATGCCATTTGTATTGGAAGAAACTCATAGTGGGGAATGAGCAGCAAGAAACTGAGTGTTCACATATGAGTTAAGCACTGAAAGAAGCAAAGTACATCAAAGAGCAAAAGGGAGGAGGTAATGTATGAGAGATGCATTTAAAAATACATGGACATGGGAGACAGTATGCCAAGATGAAGGAATAGCAATGACAGTAATAGTAGCAGCAGCAACAGCAATGATCATTAGCATTTGGCTAACTCTGTAAGGCGTCCTTTTAAAAATACTGATTCATTTTTTCCCTCTCAAAACCCAGAGAAGGTAAGGGTATATTTTTGTACCCATTTCACAGATGAGAAAACTCAGGCATATTGAGATTAAATGACATATCCTTGATCCCAGAGTAAGATTTGGAAACTGTAATTTAATTCAGCCTTCGTATCTCCAGGTTCAGACCTCTATACACTGTCCAAGAAGTTGTTAAAGAGTTAAAGTTAACTTTGGCTGAAATGTAAAATGGGTAAATTGTTGTTGCTCAGGTGTTTCAATCAAGTTCATCACTTCATCAAACTTTTTTTTTGGTCAATGGAACTATTTCTATCTCCAGTTAATTTTATAAATGATGAACTTAGGTGAAAATTGTTGTGAGGAAGATTATTTAGTTATTAGCTTAGTATTAGTATTGGACCTAGCAGGAAGGGCCTGGAGAATTCCAAGATGGAATGGGGAAGCAGGAAGTGGCTATTGCTCTCTGAGAGAGACTCCATGGTGGTAAGGGCAAGTTGCAACTGACTTTAGAAGACACCAGATTGTCAGAGATCCTGTGGAAAGACTGTCACCTACTTGTGGGAGATTTTGGTAGAGACTGCTAATCCCAACCTGAGTTGCAGGTCAACTTTGGCTGGGTCAGCTCCCAGATTCTACTCACCTGGAAGAGTACAGCAGGTGGTCCAGGAGGAGCAGAAACACCACTGGAGTGAAGCTTGACTCTACTACTGTGAGGATATCCACTTCAATCCTGCTTTTCCCTGGGCCCTGTCTTGATTAGGTCTTAGATTAGTGTAGATAGGTCCCTCCCTTGGCCCTGTGGTTTGCCCTTAGCTTGAAAGAGTAGAATCCCTTATTCCCATCCTTTATTATTGTTTCCCACAATTAAACTGTTATAAACCTTTGCCTTTTACTTGCTAGTTTCCATAGGCCTAGACTAGATACTGCAGGGTGGCAATTGGGCCCAACTGCCACTTCAGAAGCAGTCACCTCCTTGGCAGTAAAACCTGGTCTCCCAACTTTGTTTGGTCCTGTCCATCTGTCATTCCTGTCTCCCTCACCCTATTGTGAACCCACAGATAATTTAGTTAGCTTCCCTGGTAATGCTCCATTATAACATGGTTCAGTGATATGCTCAAAGACTCACAGATTATGAATTTCACAGAAAGGATTTTTAAAATTTAATTTAATTTTCCCCCAATTATGTGCAAAAACAGTTTCAAACATTTTTTAAGAATATTGAGTCTCAAACTCCTTTCCTTCCTATTTTCCCAATCCCCACCTCCAATGAGATGGTAGCAATTTCATAAAGATTTTACATATGCAATTATGTAAAACATTTTTCCATATTAATCCCTTTGTGAATGGGAATCCAAAGAAAAAAACAAGAAAATTTAAAAGAATAGCTTTGGTTTGTAGTGAAACTCCATCAGTTCTTTTTTTTTTTCTTTTTTTGGAAGCAGATGGCATTTCTCACCATGATTCCTTTGGGATAGTTTTCAAACATTGTATTGCAAAGAATAGATGAGTTAATTACATGATTTTTTAAAATTATATAGTATTCCTCTCACTGTAAAATGTCCTCTGGGTTCTGCTTATTTCACTCTGCTTTAGTGTTCATGTAAGTCTTTCCAGGTTTTTCCTGCTTGTCATTTCTTGAAGCATAAGAGTATTCTATTATAATCAAATAGTATAATTTACTCAGATATTCTCCAATTGGTGGGGAATCCCCTCACTTTTCAATTCTTTACCCCCAGAAAAAGAGCTGCTTTAAATATTTTTGTACATATATTTCCTTCTACTTTTTTTTATCTCTTTGGGATAAAAAATTAATAGTATTGCAGGGCCAAAGGAAATATACTGTTTTATGACACTTTTGGCATAGGTCCAAACTGCTTTCCAGAATGACTGAATCAGTTCACAATTCTTCTAACATTATATTAGAGTTCCAATTTTCCTAAATCTCCTCAAAGTTGATTTTTTTTAATTTTCATTTTCTGTCATAATAGCCAATCTGGTAGTGTATGTTGTAGTACTACAGAGTTGTTTTATGTTGCATTTCAATAATTACTGGTGACTTAGAGAATTTTCTCATGAAAATAGAGAGCTTTAATTACTTGGTCAGAGAACTACCTGTTCATATCCTTCCACTGATGGGCAAACTATGGCCCATGGGCTAGATGCAGGCCCCCTGAAAAGTTCTATTCGGCCGAGTGACATTATTTATAATCTGATGAATACAATGAATAGGACACAATACAATGAAACTTCGAAAGAGTTGCCTTAGAAACAGACTGACAGATGAGCATTTCCTTTCCTCTGGCCCCCCTTTAAAAAATTTGCCCAAAAATGAAGAGAAACAAAAGAAGGTAAATAAGAAACAGAGGGGAAAGAAAGAAAACTCATATTTCTTAAATTTGTCTCTTTAAGGGCTTCAATAAGATCAAATTATTTGTATTCTTTTGTGGAGAAATGTTATGTATAATTTTCTGTAGTGAACTTTATTCACTATTATAGTATACGCGATTAGAGTAATCAGAAGAATTATACGTAGGAAGATGTTGGAATACTAAATGGTATAAAATGATATGCTGGGTGGGAAAGAGGGGGGGTGAATATTAGAGGACACCAAGAGTAACTTGAATAAGAAAAAATAGGAAAATCTATTACACATGAAGAAGGCATGGGAGGGGAAGGGATGAATACTATTATAAGAAGGAGAGGAAGAGAGCATTAAGAGGTAATATTTAAACCTTACTTTCAGTGGAATTAACCCGGAGAGGGAAGAGTAGCTATATTATCATTGGGATATAAAACTCTATCTAACCCTACTGAGAAAGTCAGAAGGGATAAACCAAGAGAACCAGGGGAGTGGGGAGATCAAAAAAGGGAGGGGAGAAGAAGGGGGAGGGAATTCATTAGGCCTTTAAAAATAAAAAGAGGGGAATAATAAGGGAGGGAGTAGAAAGGAAAGTAAATCAAGAGAGGGGACAAGGGGACCGCTGGTTTAAAAGGAAATAGTTTAAGAAGAAAGTGTGGAACTAAGAGAGGATACCAAAATGTTGGCCAATACACAACTGATAATTATAACTCTGAATGTGAAAGGGATGAACTCGCCCATAAAATGGAAGCAAATAGCAGAGTGGATTAGTAACCAAAATCCCACCATATGTTGTCTACAAGAAACACATATGAGGTGGGTGGACATACACAGGTTTAAAGTAAAAGGCTTGAGCAAAATATTTTGGGCTTCAAATGAGAAAAAGAAGGCTGGAGTGGTGATTATGATTTCTGACAAAGCCAAAGAAAAAAAGATACAATTAAAAAAGACAGGGAAGGTCATTACATCCTGATTAAAGGCAGTATAGACAATGAGGAAATAACAGTGCTCAATATGTATGCACCAAGTGGCATAGCATCCAAATTCATAAAGGAGAAACTGGCAGATCTCAAGAAGGAAATAGATAGTAAAACTATACTAGTGGGAGATCTAAATATACCTCTTTCAGATCTAGATAAACAAACCAAAAAATAAATAAGAAAGAGGTAAGAGAGGGGAATGGAGTCCTAGAAAAATTAGATTTAATAGATATGTGGAGAAAAATAAATAGGGAAAAAATGAATATACCTTCTTTTCAGCTGCATATGGTACATTCACAAAGATTGACCATGTAGTAGGGCATAGAAACATTGCAAACAAATACAAAAGAGCAGAAATAATAAATGTAATCTTCTCAGATCATAATGCAATGAAAATAATAATTAGTAAGGGCACCTAGACAGGCAAATCAAAAACTAATTGGAAATTAAATAATATGATTCTCCAAAACTAGCTAGTAAAAGAAGAAATCATAGAAACATCAACAATTTCTTTGAAGAGAATGACAATGATGAGACATCCTACCAAACTCTGTGGGATGCAGCCAAGGCAGTACTCAGGGGGAAATTTATATCCTTGAGCGCAAATATTAACAAATTAGGTAGGGCAGAGATTAATGAATTGGGCATGCAACTTAAAAAAATTAGAAAGTGAGCCAATTAAAAATCCTCAGATGAAAACTAAGTTAGAAATACTAACAATCAAGGAAGAAATTAATAAAATTAAAAGTAAAAAACTATTGAATTAATAAATAAGACTAGAAGCTGGTATTTTGAAAAAAAAAACAGATAAAATAGACAAAGTACTGGTCAATCTAATAAAAAAAGGAAAGAAGAAAACCAATTTGACAGTATCAAAGATGAAAAGGGAGACCTCACCTCTAATGAAGGGGAAATTAAGGCAATCATTAAAAACTATTTTGTCGAATTATATGGCAATAAATATACCAATCAAGGAGATATGGATGAATATTTACAAAAATTCCAATTGCCTTGATTAGTAGCAGAAGAAATAGAATACCTAAATAATCCCATATCAGAAAAAGAAATTGAACAAGCAATCAAAGAACACCCTAAGAAAAAAATCGCCAGGGCCTGATGGATTCACAAGTGAATTCTATCAGACATTCAAAGAGCAACTAATTCAAATACTATGCAAATTATCTGATATGATAAGCAAAGAAGGAGTCCTACCAAATTCCTTTTATGACACAAATATGGTACTGATTCCAAAGCCAGGGAGACCAAAAACAGAGAAAGAAAACTACAGACCAATCTCCCTAATGAACATAGATGCAAAAATCTTAAATAGAACACTAGCAAAGAGACTGCAGCAAGTAATCAAGAAAATCATCCACCATGATGAGGGGGTATTTATACCAGGAATGCAATGATGGTTCAACATTAGGAAAAACATCCACATAATTGACCATGTCAACAGTCTAACCAACAAAAATCACATGATTATTTCAATAGATATTGAAAAAGCCTTTGAGAAAATACATCACCCATTCCTATTGAAAACACTGGAAAGTATAGGAATAGAAGTACCTTTCCTAAAAATTATAAACAGTTTATGCCTAAAACCATCAACAAGCATCATATGCAATGGGGATAAGTTAGAAGCCTTTCCAATAAGATCAGGAGTGAAACAAGGATGCTCATTATCACCTCTATTATTTAACATAGTACTAGAAACACTAGCAGTAGCAATTAGAGAAGAAAAAGAAATTGAAGGTATCAAAATAGGCAATGAGGAGACTAAGCTATCACTCTTTGCAGATGATACGATAGTCTACTTAAAAAATAATAGAGAATCAACTAAGAAGCTCGTAGAAATAATGAACAACTTTAGCAAAGTTGCAGGATACAAAATAAGTGCACGTAAAAATAATCGACATTTCTATATGTTTCCAACACATCACAGCAGCAAGAGGGAGAAAGAGAAACACCATTTAAAATAACCTTAGACAATATAAAATACTTAGGAATCTATCTACCAAAACAAACACAGCAATTATACAAAAACAACTACAAAACACTTTCCAAACAAATATAACTAGATCTAAACAATTGGAAAAACATTGATTGCTCATGGATAGGATGAGCTAACATAATAAAAATGACCATTCTACCCAAATTAATTTACCTATTTAGCGCCATACCTATCAAATTACCAAAAAACTTTTTCACTGAATTAGGAAAGACTATAACAAAGTTCATTGGAATAACAAAAGATCAAGAATATCAAGGGAAATAATGAAAAAAATGTGAAGGAAGGGGGCCTAGCAGTACCAGATGTTAAACTATACTATAAAGAAGCAGTCATCAAAACAATATGGTACTGGCTAAGAGATAGAGAGGAGGATCAATGGAATAGACTGGGGATACATGACATCAGCAAGACAGTGTATGATAAACCCAAAGAGCCCAACTTTTGGGACATGAATACACTATTTGACGAAACCTGTTGGGAAAATTGGGAAAAAAATATGGGAGAGGTTAGGTTTAGATCAATATCTCACACCCTACACCAAGATAAATTCAGAATGGGTGAATGACTTGAATATAAAGAGGGAAATTATAAATAATTTAAGTGAACACAGAATAGTATACTTGTCAGGGAAAGGAAAAATTTTAAAACCAAGCAAGATTTGGAGAAAGTTACAAAATGTAAAATAAATGGTTTTGATTATATTAAACTAAAAAGCTTTTGTACAAACAAAAACAATATAGCCAAAATCAGAAGGGAAAAACAAATTGGGAAAAAATCTTTATAACAAAAAACTCTGACAGGGGTCTAATTACTCAAATATACAAGCAGTTAAATCAATTGTATAAAAAAATCAAGCCATTCCCCAATTGATAAATGGGCAAGAGACATGAATAGGCAATTTTCAGGTAAAGAAATCAAAAGTATCAATAAGCACATGAGAAAGTGTTCTAAATCTCTAATAATTAGAGAAATGCAAATCAAAACAACTCTGAGGTATCCCCTCACACCAAGCAGATTGGCTAAAATGAAAGAAGGGGAGATCTAGAGGGGATGTGGCAAAAAAAAAATCCCCCTGTACCCTAGAGATGATACCTTCCCTGATTGAAAAACCTCAGCCTATTTCCTCAATATCCTCTGTCTGTAGCCTAGGTGAATAAGTCTGTTTAAGCAGCCCTCCTGTATACTTCCTATCATTCCCTTACCTTCCTATATACCACCTCATTCATCCCTTCCCTACACTCAGCTGTCCCCTTCATTCTGCTTCCAAATCACCTCATCACCTTTATCCCTCCTTTAACTGAAAATTACCCACTTCTTTATAACAGGAGTTCCAAAGTTTTACCCCATTGAAAGTCTTTTGATTTCTCTTTTGTGTTTAAC
The DNA here is from genome assembly GCF_016433145.1 of Gracilinanus agilis. NCBI lineage: Eukaryota > Metazoa > Chordata > Mammalia > Didelphimorphia > Didelphidae > Gracilinanus > Gracilinanus agilis. The sequence continues at coordinate 410,047,730 of NC_058130.1, forward strand.
TTTTTATGTTTCTTTTAAGTCGTGTATTTGACAATCAAATTTTCCATTTGCCTCTGGTCTTTTCATCAGGAATGCTTGAGACTTCTCTATTTAACTGAATGTTCATTTTTCTCCTGAAGGATTATGCTCAGTTTTTCTTGGTAAGGTGAGCTAAGTAAGCCTTTGGTTCAAATCCTAGCTCTTTTTTCCTCTGGGATATCATATTCCAGATCCTTTAACCCATTAATACTTAAATATAGAAGCTGCTAATTTTTGTGAAATCCTAGCTGTGGCTCCATGATATTTGAATTATTCCCTTTTGGCTGCTTGCAATAATTTCTCCTTGTCCTCAGAGTTCAAGAATTTGGCTATAATATTCTTGGGAGTTATATTTTTGGGATCTCTCTCTTTTTTTTTTAATTTTAAACCCTTCACTTCTGTGTATTGACTTATAGGTGGAAGATTGGTAAGAGTAGGCAATGGGGGTCAAGTGACTTGCCCAGGGTCACACAGCTGGGAAGCTGAGGCCAGATTTGAACCTAGGACCTCCTGTCTCTAGGCCTGGCTCTCAATCCACTGAGCTACCCAGCTGCCCCCTTTTGGGATCTCTTTTAAAGGAGTTGTTTAGGAGATTCTTTCAATGTCTATTTTGTCCTCTTGTTCTATAATATCAGGGTGATTTCCCTTGATAATTCCTTGAAAGATGTTGTCTAGGTTCTTTTTTTAAAATCAGGGCTTTCAGGTATTTGAATGATTCCTGGATAACCATTTCTGGATCTATTTTCCAGGTCAGTTGTTTCTTTCAATGTGATATTTACATTTTATTTTATTTACATTTTTTTTTTACTTTCTTTGATTTTTTTCTTGATGTCACATACTATCATTAGGTTCCACTCACCCAATTCTTATTTTTAAGACATGATTTTCTTGAGTGAGCTTTTTTACTTCCTTTTCAATTTGGTCAATTATACTTTTTAAAAAATTATTTTTCCTCAGTGAATTTGTGTGCCTCTATTCCCACATGTCTGATTCTTCCTTTTAAGAAGTTCTTCTCTTCAATGAATTTTGTATATATTTACACACACACACACACACACACACACACACACACATATATATATATATATATATATATATATATATATATATATATATATATTTACTTTGCAAATTTAACCCCTGAGGTGACATTTGAACTCAGGTCTTTCTTTGCTAATTTAATTAGTCAGTCTTCTGAGGGCATTTAATTGAATAATACCATTAATTCTCTAGGATTCTGTAATCATCACAAATATATGAAATGTAGAGTGAAAAAATGAATAAGTTCCCTACCATAAATGGATTTCTATCATAAAGGAAAAGTCATGGACATATCGTGTATATTAGCCGGTATATCTGGTTAATAGAAGAACATGGATCATTTAGGACTAGAATGGGGCTACTTATAGCAAGATTCTTGTTCTCTCTCTTTGTTGAAATCTACATTGTGCTTGACTATCTGTGCATTGTACAGAGTGATGAACTAAATCATTAGATGTGTTCCTTGTTGTTTGGAAGGAATTAGCACCTGTGACTTCACTATCACTAGAGATACTTACTTTAAAAAAAAGGATCTTAAGTTTCATTGTATTTTTCCCAATTGCATTTAGAGACAGTTTTTAAGATTTTTTTTTACATTTTGCAATCCAAATTAATTCCCTCTCTCCCTTTGTTGTCCCTTCACTTAGTCATTCTAGAAGTATTAATGAACTACTTTAGCTCATAGTATCATATTTGTAATGAGGGGTAACCATTTGGCATATGGGTAGATAATGTATTAGAGAGTAGGTTCTATAAGAAGGGAGTCCATATAATGAGTTGTGGCAATATCATATGAAAGGATATAAAAAGCTCAAATAATGGAGGTAGTTGTGTGAATAAAAAGAATAGGAAATATGAAAGTGATTATTTAAAAGTTTAATTGACAAAGAGTAATATGAACTTGGAAGATTGAGAACTTGAATTGAAATTTAAGCTCTGATTCTTACATCATCTTTGACCTTGAATGAGTCACTTCTGCATTTTGTTTCCTTTATTTATAAAATGAGAGCACTAGATGATATGGTTTCCAAATGCTAGATTATGAGGCAATGCCTTTTTATCAAGGATCTCAGAATCTTCTTGAGTATGAAAAATCAATCTTGTGAAAAGAAATCATTGGATTAAGCAATATTTATTAAAGTGTTAAATTCACAGATGAAGAGATTATAGAATTGGAATGAGAAGAAATATAAAAAGTCATCCAACTAACAATCTTTTTTTCTGGATAAAGGAATTGAGACCTCATCAAGTTAAGGGACTTGCAGAGGGTCATATATATAGTTAGAACCACAGATATGAGCCTATTCCAGAACTAATATTATCTCCACTGTATGTAAGTGGATCATATTAGAGTAAACTTCATTTGTAAGTGAAGGTATGGAAGAGGATGGACTTGAACTGGACCTTGAGAACAATGAACATGTAAAGAATTGGAAACATTTAATTTAATGCATGGGTACCAAGTGAGCAAAAATTTACAAAACACAGTAAACAATGAAGTAATGGGAGCAGACAATGAGGAACCCCCCCCCGAATATGAAGAAATGAGTACTAGATAGGCAAAAAAGAATCCTGAGTAATATTCTGCCCCTGCAACACTGGCAATTAAGAAACCCTGAATATTATTCCTCTCATTGCAATATACTCTGAGAGTCATTCTTCCAGCTAACTTCAATTATTCATGGGCCATTTCTCTTTTTAGCAAATTTCTCAGAAGATTTCCATTACCTTTCTTGTACCATTGTAATCACATCACAGGCCTGAGATACAAAAAGAAGTTGACCTATAAGCTTATTCTATTATATTAGTGAGATTATTGGGAGAAGGCAGTTCTGAATACTACTCAGGGAAGCTGAACTCTGCCATGACCTGGATTCTGAGAAATGGAAAGAACAAGTAGCTGTTGTGGACTAACTTGTCACCAGGTTTGAACTGGACTCTTTTGAAGGTCTCTCTCAGTATTTATGTGCCTTTCCAAGAAGTCCAAAGAGGATTGAGGAGTCATTCTTTTTACCTTTTTTTTTTTACTACTCCCTCCACTTGCAAGTGTTTTAATTTCAAGAAGAGGTTGGTTTAACATCTTAAGGTAGAGCTGTACAGTGAAACATGAAAAGCCAGGCACACTAAAGGTCTCTCGAAGTCTTGTAAACCCAACTGATTCTGTTATAATAAAGAAAGCTTTCATTTGTCTCCTGTGATTTTCCTGGAAGTAACTGACAATATGTCAACAGTTTCCCATATGAGGCTATTGAGATCTATGACTTTTGGTGTGTCATACTTCCTTCCCATCTTTTCACTTGCTTTCATTTTATTTGGTTAGTTTGACCCTGTCTGCTCCTGTCCCACCTCCAATTCAGTACAGTAAAATGAAAAAAATCCTTAGAATCACAGCATATTTGAGCTAAGAGATATTAGATATAGTTGGATCCATCCTTCTCACTTTACAGATGATGGGGGAAAGAAACAGGTAGGTATAGTTGCTTGCCTGGGGTCTTACAACTACTTAGTAAAAAATCCAGAAATCAAAACCAGATCTACTGATGTGTTTTCTAATATTCTCTCCTCTATCCCATAATACATCGATGCTTAATAGTTCTTGTCTTAGAATAAAGTAGATATATGTAGCTCTGGAGGAGGGAAGTAAGGTGAGTGTATGTTAAGTCTTGAATTTGAACCAGAGATGACTTAGATTTATAGAATCTACCTTCTGGAAAATGATCATTACAATCATAATAATAAAGAGTTAATGTTTATATAGCAATTTAAATTTGAAAAGCAATTTGCATTGTCTTATATGATCCTCACTAATATACTGTGAAATAAATGTTAAAATATTATTATTGCTGTTTTACAGATGAGGAACCTGAGGATGAAAAAACTAAATGATGAATTCAAAAACATGTAACTAGTATTTATCTGAGAGAAAAAAATTGAACTTAACTTTTCCTGGTCTAAAGTTCAGCACACTGTCCCTTGTGAAATATAAGGAACCTATTAGGAAAATAAATATAACTTGCTTATAACAATAAAGAGAGACAGAGAGTCAGAGAGAGAGAGAGATTCAGAAAAAAGACAGGGAGAGACAAGAGACAGAGAAATGTATTCAGTAGGCCACAGAACATATAGTGTATTATTTTTATTCCTTGAGAAAGAATCTTCTACTATAGTCATTAGTTATTGTTTGAATACTATTAAATTCTTAAACAATTAAATTCAAAGCTTTCATTTGGAAACTGTTAAAATATGGATTGCTTACAAATATAAGGGATTTCAAATGACAGGACACATTAAAAAGATCCCTATTATAAATAAACAATTAAATAGGTGCACATGTTTGCTCAAGAGATTTCATATGTAGTAAATTAAAATTGCCTTCAGAATGGTAATACTCATAAACATTACAACTGAGAGATGAAGACAAAACATACCATGTCAGTAAGTATTTATTTAGAGAGACACAATTTAATATGCTACAAAGAGCAACAGACTTGGAGTCAGATAATTGTAGTTCATGTCTTCACTCTATAATTTCCTATGGTATATGGAGTAAATCAATTAACCTCTCTGAGACTCACCTCTCATCTTTGGAATGGGAATAAAGTATTTATCTTTCCCGTCTCAAAGGACTGTTCATTCTTTGATTGAAGACAGAGAAGCAATAAAGCAATATGCATAATGTATGTAGCATTTTGTAAACATAAAAGAGTTAAAAAAAATAAGACAATGTAATTCTTGAGTTTCTACTAGTTTTCCCACTGAATTACATTATGCTGACTACAGAATGAAGAGGAATATTCCCTGCCCTTTAGGTGCTTACAATGTAACCAAGAAAACAAAACTTTCACAAACAAAAAAGCTAGACTCAGTATGTAATCAAGGGTGAAATTGTGCTTAATTATGGGATCACCATTCATAAGATGAGCAAGGATTGAAGGAGATCTCATCTCCAGTTCCCTAATTGTGTCCATTGATTCTGGACTTCAGCAGCTGGAAGCTGACAGTGCAGCTGACAACAGTCAGCAGATACCCATGCCTGGGGAAGTTACAAAGCTATATGATTACCAAGCAAAGAACATCAAAGTCCAAGGGAAAGGAGGGGGAGAGAAAGCTCATCATGAAAACTGTCTAGTCAGGAAAGAAAGTTAAATCAATCTATTTGGAGTTTCAAGCTGTGAAAACTGGGAGTTATTTGTGTGTGTGTGTGTTTGTGTGTGATTTGAGGCTCAAGACACCATTCGGTTTGATGGCACTCTATTGCTAACAATAAGTGCTGAAACTACAATTTGTCCTAATGATAATTAGATTAATTCTACACTGCCCATCTTTAGATTTAATCACTAAAGGTGAAATCATCTCCATTTTGGGTGGTCTGTAACCCACGTGTGCTAGAGTCACAAATCAGAATTTACTGACTGCCTTCTGGGCAGTCCTAAGAAAAGCACAGGTTGTGATTGGACATGTAAACTAGGTGGAGGCCACAGAAAGTGATGCAAAAGAGGTCCCTTTAAAAAGAAACCTGAGTCAGCTGAGCTGGGTCTTCTGGTTTGTGAATGATACCTGAAGGAGTTCTGCTGGTTCGTGATCTGGGCAATCCACGTGGTGAGTGTAAGACTAAATCTTCCTGAACTTCTCTTAAGGAACTTCTCTTTTATTAGAGACTCTGTGACTGAAGCTTTTGCCTCATTCGCCTTTGGGCCCTTCAGTCCTCCTGGCCTCTAGCCCTTTGATTTTTCTCAGCTGAGGGTTAATTACCTCTACCTGGATTATACTAGGGAATCAGAGCAAATTAGCTACAGTGTTAGATTAATTATCCTATCTTATCCTCTCTCTTATTTCTTATTTCTTCTTCCTCTTCTCAATTGTAATAAATTTCCATAGAAGTCATTTTAACTTGAGATTATTCCTTAACTGGGGATTGATAAATCCCTTGGCAGCCAGTTTTTTTAATATTTACCCCCAAACCCCTTTTCCATAATACATTAATAGAGAAACAAAACAAATTAAAAAATCTGAACTGCTCAAAATTATGTCCCTTAAGTTCTCTAACCTTTCTTTTGGCCCAGCTTTCCTGTTATAGACATCATTACATTAGATGCTAAAAGACCAGTGTAGTGTTTTATATATATATATATATATATATATATACATATATATATATATGCAAGTCTTTATGTATCAACCACAGATAATCATCTAAAATATTTTAACTGTACATAGTTAAAATATTTTAGAGGATTATCTGTGGTTGATACATAAAGACTTGTACTCTTCTTAGATTACTATTTTAATGGGGCCCAGAAAATTGGTCTGTATGGCCATTTCTGCAAAGAAAAAAGTATCAAACCACATATTCACAGATTACATCCCAGTCAGCCACACTATTTTTTTACATTTCCATAACACTAGGTAGGTTATCATTCACTGCTAATTACATATAGGGATAGATTTCACAGTGAAAAAGATTATACTTCTATAGAGGTCAATAATAAATAGTTATGAAAGAAAGCTTCAGGCAGTTAAGAGCTGGTGAAAGGTTAAACGAGTTGCCTTAGGAAATTATTGTTATCCCATTATTTCCATTTATAATTTAGTATTTTATTTTCCAAATTACATGTAATAATATTCTTTTATATGTATTTTCTGAAATTATAATATCCAATTTGACTCTTTTCCTTCCTTTCCTCCATCCTCCTTAAGATTATAAGAAATTTGATCTCAGTTATAAATGTCTTATCATGCAAAACACATTTCCATTTTAATCATATTGTGAGAGAACACTCATATAAAACCCAAACCCAAAAACTAAACACACAAACACACAAACACACTCACAATATAAAATAAATTGAAAAATACTATGCTTCAATTTTAATTCAAACTCTATCAGTTCTTTCTCTGGAGGTGAATAGTATTCTTTGCCATAAATCTTTCAGAGTTTTCTTGGATCACTGAATTGCTCAAAACGCCTAAGTTTTTCTCAACTGATCACTGTACAATATGGCTATTATTTTGTACAACATTCTCCTGATTCTGCTCACTTCACTCTGCATCAATTCAAGTAGGTCTTTCCAGGTTTTACTGTGATCATCCTGCTCATCATTTCTTTTTTTTTGAACGTTAAATCATTGAAAGCATTTTATAATTCCCCAAATATAATTCAGCTTACTTTCTTCTTTTTTATATAATTATAGGCTCAGCTCATCATTCATTTACAATGCCTGTCCAAGATGTGTACTAGTGTGCTAACATAAGGTACTGGCCATCAAATTACGTTTTCTTTTTATTGTCATGCAAAACACACTTCCATATTGGACAATGTTGTAAGAGCACACTCATATAGAACCCAAACCCCCAAATAAAACCAAAGATACACTGATGTGAAAGATTACTCTACCAGTTCTTTCTCTGGAGGAGGATAGTATTCCCCATCATAATTCCTCCAGGAAGGGGCAGCTGGGTAGCTCAGCAGATTGAGAGTCAGGCCTAGAGATGGGAGGTCCTAGGTTCAAATCTGGCCTCAGACACTTCCCAGCTGTGACCCTGGGCAAGTCACTTGACCCCCATTGCCCACCCCTACCACTCTTCCACCAAAGAGCCAATACATAGAAGTTAAGGGTTTAAAAAAAAGTCTTCCAGGATAGTCCTGTATCATAGCATTGCTGAGTCTTGGCTCACCATTTCATATAGTGCAATAGCACTCAATGAAAATTGTATGCCACCATTTGTTCGGTCATTCCACAACTGATGGACATTCACATAATTTCCAATTCTTTGCTCCCACAACTCTTTTTTTCTACAAATAGGTCCTTTTTCCATTTTAAAATATCTTTGGTACAGACCTAGTAGTGGTATTACTGAACCAATGGGTATTCACCCTTTTCTTCCCCTTTGGACATACTTCTAAATTTCCCTCGAGAATCCATGTATCAATTCATAACTGTACCAATAATGCATTAATATTCCAATTTTGCTGTATCTCCAACATTTACTATTTTCCTTTTGTGTCATATAAATCAATCTGCTAGTCGTGTGGCACCTCAAAATTGTTTTAATTTTTATTTCTCAAATCAAGTTATTTAAAATATTTTATAAGACTTTAAATAGCTTTGATTCTTTAATTTGGAAAGTGTCTGTATTATTTGAACTTTTGTCAATTGAGAATGTATATTTTTAGAAATATGACTCAGTACTCACTATATGTAAAAAATGAGGTCTTTATCAGAGAAATTGGCTTAACTCCCCCCCACCACCACCACCAATTGTTTCCTTTCTAATTTTGGTTGCATTGGTTTTGTTGGTAAAAAGATCTTTTTAACTTAATATAATCAAAATTATTCATCTTGCATCTCCTAATGTGTATTTCTTCTCCATCTTATTTTCTATTTTTGTTCCTGCTCTTTCTCTTTCCTTTCACTCCATACCTTCTCAAAAGTGTTTTGCTTCTAACCACTGCCTCCCTCAAATCACCATCACTCCTATTACCCTCACTTTTCTTTTTCCCCTCCTACTTTCCTATAGGGTGAGCTAAATTTCTATACTCAACTACGACCAACCCAAATGTTATTCTCCTCTGAACCAATCCTGATAAGAGTAAGATTTAAGCATTTTCCATCAATACTCTCATCCCTGCCTCTGATTTAATAGCGTTTTTATTCTTATTCAGGGGGTATAATTTACCCCAATCTACCTCTCCCTTCCATTTTCTCTTACTGTAGTCCTTTTTTAATCCATTTATTTTTAATTTTTTGGATATCATATCATCATAGTCAACTTATTTCTTTACACTCTACGTCCACTCTTTCTAAGTGCCTTAGTAATGACAAAATCATTGAGGTAAAAAGATCATCTTTTTATATTTCTTTTGATTCTTGAATTTGAAATTCAGATTTTTCTATTCAAGTCTGGTCTTTTCATCATGAATGCTTATAAATCCTCTATTTTGTTAAATAATGGTTTCACCTTTGATGGGATATATTCAGTTTTGCTAGGTAGATGATTCTTGTTTATAAATCTAGTTCTATTGCCTTCCAGAATATAATATTCTAAGACTTCCAATTATTTAATTTAAAAGCTGCTAAGTTGTGGGTAAGCTTGATTGTGGTTCCATGATATTTGAAATGTTTCTTTTCTGACTGCTTGCAGTATTTTCTCATTTGTCTGGGAGCTCAGGATCTTGGTTATAATATTCTTTAGAGGAAGATCTTTTTTTTAACATTTAATAATATTTATCTTTTAGAAAAGTTAACATGGTTACATGATTCATGCTCTTACTTTCCCCTTCAACCCTGACCTCCCTCCCCCATGGCCAATGCGCATTTCCACTGGTTTTAACATGTGTCATTGATCAAGACCTATTTCCAAATTGTTGATAGTTGCATTTGTGTGGTAGTTTCGAGTCTGCATCCCCCATCATTGTCCATCTCAACCCATGTGTTCAAGCAGTTGCTTTTCTTCTGTGTTTCCAAGAGGAAGATCTTTTTCAGGAGATGACTGGTGGATTTTTTCAATTTCTACTTTACCCTCTGGTTCAATAATATCAATATAGTTTTCTTTTATAATTTCATATAACAAAATGTCCAGGCCTTTTTATTTTACCATGACTTTTAGATAGTCCAATAATTATTAAATTATCTTTTCTGGATCTCTTTTCCTTGTCATTTGTTTTTCCAATAAAATATTTTATATTTTCTACTCATTTTCTCATTCTTTTGAAACTGTTTGGTTTCTTGATATCTCATGAAGCAATTAGATTCCATTTTCCAATTCTAATGGTTTAGAAATGATTTTCTACAGTTGAGCTTTAGAACTTCCTTTTCCTTTTAACCAATTCTACTTTTTTTTAAACCCTTTTCTTACATCTTAGAATCAATACTGTGTATTGGTTCCAAGGCAGAAGAGTGGTTAGGTCTAGGCAATGGGGGTTAAGTGAATTGTCCAAGTTCACATAGCTGGGAAATGTCCACCCATATGCCCTTGGCCAATTTTACTTAAGGAATTATTTTTAATTGGAATTCTGAACTGCTTCCATTTAGCCAATTTATTTTTTTTAAGTCTTATCCTCAGTGAATTTGTGTTCATCCTTTACTGCTTGGTAAATTTTTATTTTTAAGGTTTAATTTTCTTCTGGCATCTCTTTCATTTCTTTTTCTCCATTGTTCTTTGCCTTTTTTCTTTGATTTTTGAAATTCCTTTGTTCAGTTTTTTGAGAACATGAGGCCAATTCCCATTTTTCTTTTGAAGTTTTGCATGCAGCTCTTTTGAACTCATTGTCTCATTCTGAGTTTATACCTTGCTCTTCCTGGTCTCCATAATTATTTTTATGGTTAGTGTTTTGGGTTTTTTTTGGCTTATTTTCCCAGCCTTTTTCCTTGATTTTTATTCTTATCTTAAAATTAGGCTCTATTTCTATGGCACAAGAAAATCTCTCTTGAACTTTAGTATTTCCTTCCTACTATCCTCTGAACTATTTCTGGGTGTCTTCAAATTTCAATTCTTCTAAGGTACTATAGTGGGTTGAGAGTTCTTAATTCCCCCTGTCACTGCTTATTTAATTTCCTTAAGGATCTGATTTTGGTTTACAAAGCCAGATAAACCATCCAGGCTCAAGGATTCATGGAAATCTTGTGCTAGTACTCAGGGACTTACCATAAACTTGCACTGACCTTGCACAATGAGATTTTTTTCCAGAGAACTTTCTGAAGTGGTTTTAGTAGTGCTCTGCTATTAAATTAGGCAGAGTATTGTGGTTTTGTCACTGGCTTGGTCCATTGTAGCAGTGGAAAGGATTCAATTTCAACTGAAGCCTGTACTTGAATTCCAATCTTTTCATTTGCTACCTCTGTAACCTTGTTTCAGGCACTTAATATCTCTATGTCTCAGTGTCTTTATATTTAAAATAAGAGGGTTAAATGATAGTGCTTCTTTTACTATTCATTTCATTATTCTTAAGACTAATTCATGGAGAGACAGGATGCAGTTATCAGCTTAGAATTGAGAAGATTTGTGTTCATTTTATGTCTCTGGAACATTCTAGCTTTGGGATTGTGGACAAGACATGTAAGCCTTTTTTGGTCAGTTTTTTCAATTATAAAAAAAAAAAGTTAGGATTTTACCTGTGATACCAACATCACAAGACCTTTAGAAGGATTGAATGATATAATATAGTAAAATCATTCTATGCAGTTGCAACTTTCTGTAAATGTTAACTATTATGATTATTATTGTTATTTCCTCTTCATCCCTTGTTCATCAAAGTCGACATAGTCCTAGGATAGGTCACTATCCTTTTAATATTATTTTGTGGTTAATCTATGAATTATTGTATGAAGAGATAAATTATTTTATTATTCATCTCTTCTTATTTTTAATACAATTTTTGATTGTCATCTTATTTGCTAGAATTCAGATCCAAATAGTTCTGAAACAAGTCATTCTCCTGCCACTGTTAATTCATTTTTATTTTTTAAACTTTTTCTATAGATAAAATGATGATATATAAACATCTTTTGTAGGTTCACTAAATATAGTATGTATCCTTGAGGTAATTCCAATTGAGCCAGGTAAACAGGGGTATATATCTATAGATCTAGATATCTGTCTATCTATCTACCCATCTATCTGTCTATCTATCTATCACTCTGCTCCAACATACATTTTTTTTCATATTTTATTGTATTTTTATTTATGTTGCTAAATATTTCCCCATTACATTTTTTTTGTTTTTTTTAAACATTTATTAATATTCATTTTTAACATGGTTACATGATTCATGCTCCACCTTTCCCCTTCAACCCCCCACACCCACCCCCCACCCACCCTTGGCCGATGCGCGTTTCCACTAGTTTTGTCATGTGTCCTTGAACAAGACCAATTTCCAAATTGTTGGTAGTTGCATTGGTGTGGTAGTTTCGAGTCTACACCCTCAGTCATGTCCACCCCGACCCATGCGTTCAAGCAGTTGTTTTTCTTATATGTTTCCTCTCCTGCAGTCCTTCCTCTGAATGTGGGTAGCATCTTTACCATAAATCCCTCAGAATTGTCCTGGGTCATTGCATTGCTGCTGGTACAGAAGTCCATTACATTCAATTTTACCCAAGCATATCAGTCTCTGTGTATATAGTTCTTCTGGCTCTGCTCCTTTCGCTCTGCATCAGTTCCCGGAGGTCTCTCCAGTTCGCCTGGAACTTCTCCAGTTTATTATTCCTTTTAGCACAATAGTATTCCATCACCCGCATATACCACAGTTTGTTCAGCCATTCCCCAATTGAAGGACATTCCCTCCTTTTCCAATTTGTTGCCACCACAAAAAGCGCAGCTATAAATATTTTTGTACATGTCTGTTTATCTATGATCTCTTTGGGGTACAAACCCAACAATGGTATGGCTGGATCAAAGGGCAGGCATTCTTTTATAGCCCTTTGAGCGTGATTCCAAATTGCCAGCCAGAATGGCTGGATCAGTTCACAACTCCACCAGCAATGCATCAATGTCCCAATTTTGCCACATCCCCTCCAACATTCATTACTCTCCCCTTCTTTCATTTTAGCCACTCTGCTAGGTGTGAGGTGATACCTCAGATTTGTTTTGATTTGCATTTCTCTAATTATTAGAGATTTGGAACACTTTCTCATGTGCTTATTGATACTTTTGATTTCTTTACCTGAAAATTGCCTATTCATGTCTCTTGCCCATTTATCAATTGGGGAATGGCTTTATGTTTTATACAATTGCTTTAACTCCTTGTATGTTTGAGTGATTAGACCCCTGTCAGAGTTTTTCGTTATAAAGATTTTTTCCCAATTTGTTGTTTCCCTTCTGATTTTGACTATATTGTTTTTGTTTGTACAAAAACTTTTTAGTTTAAAATAGTCAAAGCCATTTAATTTACATTTTGTAATTTTCTCTAACTCTTTCTTGGTTTTAAAGTCTTTCCTTTCCCATAGATCTGACAAGTATACTATTCTGTGTTCACTTAACATGTTTATAGTTTCCCTCTTTATATTCAAGTCATTCACCCATTCTGAATTTATCTTGGTGTAGGGTGTGAGATGTTG
>NC_058130.1:410060936-410109540 GCF_016433145.1 Gracilinanus agilis
GTGATACCTCAGAGTTGTTTTGATTTGCATTTCTCTAATTATTAGAGATTTGGAACACTTTCTCATGTGCTTATTGATACTTTTGATTTCTTTACCTGAAAATTGCCTATTCATGTCTCTTGCCCATTTATCAATTGGGGAATGGCTTGATTTTTTATACAATTGCTTTAACTCCTTGTATATTTGAGTAATTAGACCCCTGTCATAGTTTTTCGTTATAAAGATTTTTTCCTAGTTTGTTGTTTCCCTTCTGATTTTGACTACATTGTTTTTGTTTGTACAAAAACTTTTTAGTTTAATATAATCAAAACCATTTAATTTACATTTTGTGATTTTCTCTAACTCTTGCTTGGTTTTAAAGTCTTTCCTTTCCCAGAGATCTCACAAGTATACTATTCTGTGTTCACTTAACTTATTTATAGTTTCCCTCTTTATATTCAAGTCGTTCACCCATTCTGAATTTATCTTGGTGTAGGGTGTGAGATGTTGATCTAGACCTAATCTCTCCCATATTGTTTTCCAAATTTCCCAGCAGTTTTTGTCAAATAGTGGATTCATGTCCCAAAAGTTGGGCTCTTTGGGTTTATCATACACTGTCTTGCTGATGTCATTTATCCCCAGTCTATTCCATTGATCCTCCTCTCTATCTCTTAGCCAGTACCATATTGTTTTGATGACTGCTCCTTTATAGTATAGTTTAATATCTGGTACTGCTAGGCCCCCTTCCTTCACATTTTTTTCATTATTTCCCTTGATATTCTTGATCTTTTGTTATTCCAAATGAAATTTGTTATAGTATTTTCTAATTCAGTAAAGAAGTTTTTTGGTAGCTTGATAGGTATGGCGCTAAATAGGTAAATTAATTTGGGTAGAATTGTCATTTTTATTATGTTAGCTCGACCTACCCATGAGCAATCAATGGCTTTCCAATTGTTTAAATCCAGTTTTATTTGTTTGGAAAGTGTTTTGTAGTTGTTTTCATATAATTGCTGTGTTTGTTTTGGTAGGTATATTCCTAAGTATTTTATATTGACTAGGGTGATTTTAAATGGTGTTTTTCTTTCTACTTCTTGCTGCTCTAGTGTGTTGGAGATGTATAGAAATACTGATGATTTATGTGCATTTATTTTGTATCCTGCAACATTGCTAAAGTTGTTGATTATTTCTACAAGCTTCTTAGTTGATTCTCTAGGATTTTTTAAGTAGACCATCATATCATCTGCAAAGAGTGATAGCTTAGTTTCCTCCTTGCCCACTTTGATACCTTCAATTTCTTTTTCTTCTCTAATTGCAACTGCTAGTGTTTCTAGTACAATGTTAAATAATAGAGGTGATAATGGGCATCTTTGTTTCACTCCTGATCTTATTCGGAAGGCTTCTAATTTATCCCCATTGCATATTATGTTTGTTGATGGTTTTAGGTATATACTGTTTATTATTTTTAGGAAAGGTCCTTCTATTCCTATACTTTTCAGTGTTTTCAATAGGAATGGATGCTGTATTTTGTCAAAGGCTTTTTCAGCATCTATTGAGATAATCATGTGATTTTTGTTTGTTAGACTGTTGATATGGTCAATTATGTGGCTGGTTTTCCTAATGTTGAACCAACCTTGCATTCCTGGTATAAATCCCACCTGATCGTGGTGAATGATCTTCTTAATTACTTGCTGGAGTCTCTTTGCTAGTATTCTATTTAAGATTTTTGCATCTATGTTCATTAGGGAGATTGGTCTATAGTTTTCTTTCTCTGTTTTTGATCTCCCTGGCTTTGGAATCAATACCATATTTGTGTCATAAAAGGAATTTGGTAGGACTCCTTCTTTGCTTATCATATCAAATAATTTGTATAGTGTTGGGATTAGTTGCTCTTTGAATGTCTGATAGAATTCACTTGTGAATCCATCAGGCCCTGGCGATTTTTTCTTAGGGAGTTCTTTGATGGCTTGTTCAATTTCTATTTCTGATATGGGATTATTTAGGTATTCTATTTCTTCTGCTGTTAATCTAGGCAGTTTATATTTCTGTAAATATTCATCCATATCTCCTAAATTGTTATATTTATTGCCATATAATTGGGCAAAATAGTTTTTAATGATTGCCTTAATTTCCCCTTCATTAGAGGTGTGGTCTCCCTTTTCATCTTTGATACTATCAATTTTGTTTTCTTCTTTCCTTTTTTTTATTAGATTGACCAGTACTTTGTCTATTTTATCTGTTTTTTCAAAGTACCAGCTTCTAGTCTTATTTATTAATTCAATAGGCACTGGTTCCCCACTCAGGTTTTCAGAGCTTTAGTTCCTGGTTGTGTCTGCCTCCACCCACGTCTCTGCCTGTGCCTATGCTCTCAGCCTGTGCTCTGCGCCCAGCGTCCACTCTCTGCTCCGGTGCTCAGATTTTGCTTGCGTTCTTTGGCTTACTGGGGTCCTAAATCTTGCTGCTCTCAGGAACAGGCCCGGGGGCTGCCAATGACTCGATGGGTGCCCCAAACTTGCTCTATTTATTTTTTAGCTGGCTTCAGAGCTCTAGATCTTGTGTGTGGAGGGGTTGGGGGTAGGGCGGTTGCTCAGCCGGTGATTTAGTGAGAGCCCTTTATAGCCTGGAAATGTCTCGATTCCACGTACCTTTCATGCTGTGCCCTGTTGTGGGGTTCCTCCGTTCGTCTGGACTTGTTTTTATGTCCCCTTGAGGAGTTTTGTGTGTTATGGTCAGGAGAGGTTAAGAGCTGTTTCTTATTCTGCTGCCATCTTAACCCGGAACCAAAATTCACTTAACTTTAAGAAGAATATGTGGTCTAAGTGTTTTGAGTAATTATTTTTTATATTATGTTGCTGATTTCATAACTTAGTCTGTAAGTTTTTTCTTATTTACATGTGACTTAGAGAAATGTCTGCTTACTACTCTCCCACTCTACTCTAGTCCATAGGGGTTTGTCTAGTCTAGTTAGTGATTCTGCTCTCTTAACACCAACCCCTCCTGTTTTCACCCTGGAACTGTGATTAACAACTATGTCATAGGCAACATAGCTGCCAAATGTTACTTAGTCCTGCTCTCAATGTTAGTACAGGAGGTCCCTGGAAATATCTTGTTCTCTAAGTTTAGTCTACTTCACTATCCATGAGCACTGGATTACCTCATTGTTGGAGGACTAACAAAAATTGAATTAGGTGACTTCAGTGGCTGCTGCCCTTCCTCTCATTGTAGTTATCCAAATGAGTAATAAATTACCAATTTGGAATATGTTATACTTTTCATTGGTTTTATTGTTGCCTTTGTCATCGTTGAGTTGTTTTTTTGTGTCTTCATTCTGTGCATCATAGCAATCCAGGCCCATCTGTCCTCCACTCTTTCCTTAAATTGACTCAAGTTTATGTGTGTTGCTTCTTTAACACTATCTATCCATATCATCCTGTCAATATACTTTTGCATTCAATTTCCCCCAGTTTCAAAGTATTTTCCAATGAATCCTGTCCTTCTTATGTGACCAAAATATTAGAAACCATTAAGCATATTAGAGATAAACTGGATAAATTGAGTTGCTTTTCAACTCTTATAGTGAGAAGTATAGATGACTTCAGCAGCTATTACTTTGGGAAAGAACCTCAAAATATAGGATACAGAACTCGTATTTCTTAAGGGCAAGTAATGAATTTAAATAAGTAATGCAGAAGGCAAGGGTCTATAAGTAGCATTTGGCATAGAGAGGTTGAGAACCAAAGTAATAAAAAAACAATCACATTTCTATACCAATTTAAGATTTTTAAACTATTTTATCACAATAATAACTGTGAAGAATTTAATGAAACTTTATTGCCCCATTTGCATAGATGAGGAAATAAGAATCAGAAAAGTTAATTAATTTTAGGTCTCTCAGACTACTAAGAGTCAAAAGTAGAAATTCCAAACAGAATGTTTCTGATTTAAGGACCAATACTCTCTCCATTACTTTAAGTTATTTCTGTTGCAGTCAGATTTTAGAGAGCTTGAATGCCATCCTAAATATTTTGGCAAGAGACACGGAGCAAGGTGAGGCAGAGCCAAGATGGTAGCTTAATAGAACCTAAGCTAAAACCTCTCTGACAATCCTTTCAAACTAATCTTTACAAAGTGCCTCAAAATGACAGAGGTAAAAAAAATAATAGCAGAATGAAATGAGGGGGCTCTCCCTCTGAATACAACTTGAAATGTCAACAGAGAGACATGATATTCATGGTACAAGGGGGAACTGGAAGCAGAACTATGCATAGAAGACTGTTGTCCAAACAAATGCCCCTCCCATACACACCAGCTTCTGAGACGTGGCATAGACCAACTTCAGGATTCTGGGACTCTGGATACAGGCAAAAAAAAATATAGGCACCTCCCATCCCAGACCCACCCCTTGAAGACCAAGGTCCTAGAACCGCCATATAGTGAGGACTGGAAATGCATAGGATTTGACCCTTTCAAGCATACACTGTGTGAAAACCTAGCCCCAGGGCAAAGAAACTGATGGTGCATTGAACTGCAAGCCAGCAGGAGAGGAGAGAGAATGAGTAGCTTTCAGAATTCTAAGGCCACAGGCAAAAAAACCTGAGAAAATGAGCAAAGAGCAAAAGAAATACTTAACCTTAAAATTTTCTATGGGGACAAAGAGGGAAATACAGAACCAACAGGGGATAATGAGATCTAAGCAACCATAAACAAAACTGCAAATATAAATGGAAATTAGTCTCAACATCTGGAAGAATTCAAAAAGGTATTAAATATCAAACAAGATACATTGAAGAAAAATGAGGAAAAGAAATCTAAGTCATCCAAAAAGAAAATAAGAGTTTAAAAAGTAAAATGGGTCAACTGGAAAAAGAGGCACAAAAATCCAGTGAAGAAAAGAATTTTTTATATTCTCCTCAAATTTTTCATTTTTCATTTTGTTTTATATATATCCTTGCTTCCTTGTGAAGTCATTTGCTTCTAGTTATTGAGTTCTATGTTTTAAAGACTGGGTTTCATTTCTGGATTTTCAGTCATCATTCTCCTTCTGGTCTGATTTTCTTTGTAGATCATCATTTGCCTTCTTTGCTTTGTTTTCAAGCTAGTCAATTCTGGCTTTTAATACGTTATTTTCTTTTTTTAGTTCATGTATTTCCTTTTTCAAATTGTCTTCTGCCTCTCTTGATTGCTTTTTGAGTTCCTGAAGTTCTTGAGTTAATTGAATTTTGAGATCTTCCAAAGCCTGTGTCCAATTCATTGGAGTTTCCTCCGCTTCTTCTATTTGATTTGCTCTCTTTTCACTTCCTGGAAAGAAGCTGTAAATTGTTTTATCTTTTCTCTTTTTCTGTTGTTTACTCATGTTTTTCCTTTTTCTGTTCTTCTAGTTTAATCAGATGATTTAATGAGCTTTTATTAAAAATCTGCCCCTAGCAATGGAGGTTTTAGTTACTTTCTCTGAAGTGTATGGAGGAGGGGTGTTGGAGTTTCCCTGCTCTTTGAAGGCTTCTTTTCCATCCAATTGATGGGATTAAGCCTGGACTGGATTAGTCTGTATTGCTTAATGTGCCCTGAGACTAAAACCTTGAGAAGGGGAAAAAAAGAAAAAAAAAGAAAAAGAATTGGGGGGTGGAGCATGATGGAGTGTTTTCTCTGAGCTGTCCAGCAGTAGGGTCCTGCTGCTCTCTCTTGAATTATATTTAGAATAAATATATATAGGCAAAAGTATGAGAGGAAGTTGTTTAGGATGACACATTAAAAATAATCTTGGATGGAAAAGAGGATTTCACTAAGAAATGGGAAGAGAGAAGTAAAATGGGGTAAATTATGTGATATAAAGAGGCACAAAGAGGGAAAGGAATAACAGTCAGATTCTTTGGGATATAGAATCCTATCTTATCCTATTGAGAAGTAGAAAGGGAATAAGAAAGGTAGTGGTAGGGAGAGGAGTAATAAAAGGTACAGAGAATTGGGGGGAGTGATTAAAAGCAAAACATTGGTGTGGCAGGAAAGAGTGAAAGGAGAAAGGGCAGAATTAAAAGAGGAAATCAAGATGGAGGGGAATAAACAGATAGTAATCATACTTATGAATATAAATGGGATGAACTCACCCATAAAAGGGAAGCAGAAAGAAGAGTGCATTAAAAACCAGAATCCTAATGTATGTTGTCTACAAGAAACACAGAGTAAGAGTAAGAGTCTATAGCAGAATCCATTTGGTCTTTGACTGAGAGAAAAACAGCAGGAGTAGCAAGCACAAACTCAGATGAAGCTAAAGCAAATATAGATTCCACTAAAAGAGTGTAGTGAGCCATAAACAAACAATTTGATCTGTAAATCCTATCAGATCCAACTATACCTGATGATTATAACCAATTTATAACTTCTTTCATTATTCAAAGTTTTCCTGTGTAATAAATCATGTTATTTTGAAGAGAAAGGGGAATATGTAGGGAGCTATTAAGAGAAATTAGAATCTCAAGTAGATATTTTTATCTGGACCCCATCAAAAGATGAATACAGACTGGCAGAGCTGTGTATTGAATTTTTCTTCCTATTAGGGTCGAGACCAGAGTGGGATATCTAATATAAAAATCTGAGATTCCTCTTTTGATTAATTTCATAATTCTCACCTTTCTTTAAAATGCATTATAGTCTTATTGAAAAAGCTTGGGGCTTTCAGTAATCCAGCAGGAGGGAGGATAACACTGTTCCCCTTTGAGAATGCAGCTGCTTAGTACACCCAAGGTTGAACACTTGGCAGGGCATTTTGCCCAGCATTAATGTAAAATCATGAGGCTCAAAAAATTGTTTAATACCATCAAGGTTGAGAACTTCAGGGGCTTTCCTGCCTAATGAGATGTCCCAGGCTTCACTTAATGATAACACATATAATTGATAGTTGAGCATAGGTTTTTATCTACACCTGGAGGCTTCTAAGGCTTTTGTTTTGACTAGAGTAAAAATACTGCTCTCTGTAACTGTGGGAAACTTTCTTGGGCTTTTGGGGGAAGGGGATCTTTAACTTTCTATATAATAAACTGGTGACCCCATTTTACCCCGGAGCTAACAAGCCATGCTTCCAATCTGTTTCGTTCCTTACATCCGATGACCACCCTAGGCCACTCAGATAAGTCTCTGGTTATAGAGCAGGATCTCTATAAAAGAGGTACAGAAGACAATTACATCTTGATAAAAGGTATTATATACAATGAAGTAGTATCACTAATTTATATATATGCACAAAATGGTATAGCATCCATATTTTTAAAGGAAAATCTAAAGGACCCAAAGGAGGAAATAGTAAACCTATAGTATGCTAGAGTAGGGGACCTCAACCTCCCCCAATTCGAATTTGATGAATTTAACCAAAAATAAATAAGGAAGAATTAAAAGAAAATAATGACATTTTAGAAAAGTTAGATTTAGTAGATATCCATAGAAATTAAATACAGAAAAAAAGGAATACATCTTCTTTGCGGTAGTTCATTGTACATGTACAAAGATTAATCATATACTAGGACATAAAAAAAAACTTTACTGAAAAATACAGAAAAAAAGCAGAAATAAAAAGTAAAACTTTTTTTCAGGCCATAATGCAATAAAATATATAATTATTAAGATTCTGTGGGAAGGAAAAAAATTATTAAAAATTAAATAACCTAATCTTTCAAAATGACTGGGTCAAAGAACAAATCAAAGAAACAATCACTGATTTCATTAAAGAGAACTTCAATGAGGAGAGAACATATAAAATTTATAAGATACATCCAAACCAGTATTCAGGGGAAATTTTATATCCCCGAATTCTCATATCAATAAAAGGAAGAAAAAGCAGATTAATGAATTGGGCATGCAACTAAAAACCAAACAAAACAACAACAAACAAGAAAAAGAACAAATTAAAAATCCCCATTTAAAGATTACATTGGAAGTCCCAAAAATCAAAGGATAAATTAATAAAATTTAAGTAATAGAAGTAATGAAATAATAAATAGTACTAGGAGCTATTTCTATGAAAAAGTAAGTAATAATAATAAAAAATAGGGTGTTGGTTAATTTGATTTGAAAAAAGAAAGCAAAGAATCAAAATACCAGTATCAAAAATGAAAAAGGTGATTTCACCTCTAATGAAGACGAAATTAAAGCAATTATTAGGCTTTATTTTGGCCAATTGTATGACAATAAACCTGATAATCTAGGTAAAATTGATGTATATACAGAGAAATTGATCAAGTCATCAATGAACTCTCCAAGGAAAAAATCCCCAGTCTCTTATGGATTCACAAGTGAATTCTATGAAACTTTTAAAGAAAAATTAACGCCAATAATATACAAACTATTTAGCAAGATAAGCAAAGAAGGAGTCCTACCAAATTCTTTTTTATGACAGAAAGACTAAAAATGGAAAAAGAAAATTATAGAGTAGTTTTGTTAATTAACAATGATGCAAATATCTTAAATGAAATACTAGAAAAGAAACTACAATAACATATCACAAGGATTATTTACTATGACCAGGTGGGATTTATATCAGGAATGCAAAGCTGGTTTAATATTAGGAAAACTATCAGCATAATTGACAATATCAATGATCAAACTAACAGAAATTATTATCTTAATATGTGCAGAAAAAAAACCTGTGACAAAATACAACTATTTCTATTTTAAATGCTAGAAAACATAGGAATAAAAGGACCTCTCTTTAAAATAATAGGTTTTATTTATTTAAACCCATCAGCAAATACCATCTGCAATGAGGATAAGTTAGAAGTCTTCCCGATGAAATCAGTAGTGAAGGAGGGATGTCCATTATCATCACTATTGTTTAATATTGTACTAGAATTGCTAGCTTTAGCAATTTGAGACCAAAAGTATATTGAAAGAGTTAAAGTAGTAGTCAATAAAGAAAATGAGCTATTACTCTACAGATGATATGATAGTATACTTAGGGAATCTGAGAAAATCAACTAAAAAACTAGTTGAAATAATAACTTTAGCAAAATTGCAGGATATAAAATAAACCCATTTCTATATAGTTCCACCAAAAACTCAGCAGCGAGTTAGAAAGAGAAACTTCATTTAAAATCACTTTAGACAATATGAAATTCTTGCAGATCTATTTTCCAAGACAAACACTGGCCTTATATGAGCAGAATTACCAAACAATTTTCACACAAATAAAGTTACATCTATACATTTGGAAAAAAACATTAATTGCTCATGAGTAGCCTGAGGTAATATGATAAAAAATTCAATCCTACCAAATTTAATTTTCTTATTTACTGCCATCCCATTTAAACTCCAAAAAAATCTTTTTTTATAGAATTAGAAAAAGAAAGAAAATTCATCTGGAAGAACAAAATGTTTATAATTGTGTTACCTATCATTCAACAATATCACCATCACATTTATTTCATAAAATTATCATGGAAAAGAGAAAGAATCTGTATTTTCTCTCTTTTTTTAACCCTTACCTTCTCTTTTAGAATCAATACTATGTTTTGATTCCAAGGCAGAAGAATAGTAAGGCATAAGTAAATGGGGTTAAATTACTTGCCTAGAATAACAGAGCTAGGAAATTTCTGAATCCAGATTTGAACTCAATACCTCTTATCTCTAAGCCTGGCTCTCAATTCACTAACTGTCCCTGATCTATATATTTTAAAATATTTATAGTGGCTCTCTTTATGATAGCAAAGAACTGAAAATATAAAATTGGGGAATGGCTAAACAAGTTGTTACATGGTTTTGATGGAATATTTCCACAACATAAGAAATGATGAACAGGTTAATTTTGGAAAAAACATGTAAATCCCACATGAAGTTATTAAGAGAGAAATAATAGGAACCAAGAAAATAATATATACAGCAACATAAAATACTTGAAGAATGATTTACATATCTATATCTACTGAGAAAGTATTGACAAAAGGAAACAATTAAAACTTAGTTTCATATTTACACATATCTGTTTGTCAAAATGCTGCCTTTTCTAATGGGAAGAAGGTAGGGAAGAGGAGAGATTTAACTGTGTATTTTCATATAACAAACAAATAAATATATAATATTTAAAAATTAAATTGTGAAAGATACAGATAATGGATTTTTAATTTAATGAATTTCTTTAGTATGCCAATTGAATCTAATACACACACACACACACACACACACACACACACACAAGAATAAGAAATTCTGGACTAAATGATCTCTGAGTTTTGGACCTGCAAGAACTCAAAGTCCAGGTTTTATTCTTCTAAGTTCCTTGAGATCCAGGCCCAAATTGCCTTTGGAATACCTCTCACATATATTGCAAATGATGGGTAAATTTTTTCCCACCCTTCCAAAGTAAGATATACAAATAACTGCTGTGCTTTTTCAGGGTGTCCTGGTCAAATTCCAACATGTATAATTGCATTCTGCCCGCTAAATTCCCCCCTGTAGTTTCAATTGGTTATGGGACATGTATGTGTGTGTGGGGGGGTGGGGAGTTGCATTATTAAGTAGTATTAAATATCTGCCAAGCTTTGCCCCAGATGTGGTTACTCTACAAAACATGAGGGCTTTGGGAATGCTCAGGGATCCAGATATCATAATAACTGTCTCATTTACAAATAAATAAATAAATGAATGAATAGAACAACAATAACAAAAAAAACCCACAACAACTAATTGATTAATTGATTGGTTGATCCAAGAATAGGAGTGAGTTCTATGTAACACCAATAGTGATACTGTAGGTTGTGATGTACAAAATAATATTGCCATATTTGCTTAGGGTATCCTGTCAATTGCCCAGTTTGGAATGTTGGAGTTTGCCATGAACCAAAGTGGGCAGGTGCCATCTGGCAGTTGGAACCAGGCTACATAAGGCCCTGAGGACCTGGGACTGGGGTTTTTCACTTCTCATCTTTCCAGCTACTCCTTGAGAACCAAGAGGTGGTTGGTGGAATGTGGGAATTAGATTTTAGCTCAGGCAGGTTTAGATCATAGCAATTCAATTTGCGATAATACTCTGATACACCAATTACTTCACCAGCAGAAGATTAATTTACTATATCATCAATTAGTCCACTTTCATTTTTGACCCAAGGCTGCTCCTTGGGTCAGCCAGGACTCAAACAGGAAGTCACATCATCTTTCTGAGATTAGATCCAAAGACAAGAGTTAACTAGAGTTTAGCTTTACTTTGTCCCACTCTCCTATCTCTCTTTCCTTAGTTAATTAAGTTAAATAAACCCTACTTTATTCAAACTTAGAGTGTCCTACCTCATTTCAGTTTTACTACTGGCTATAGTTTCAATACTCCAGAGTGAACGTAGAGACTCCATTACTATAAGACAGAAAACACCAAGGACCTCTTCCAGCCAAGCCTCCTAACCACAAATAGAATTCATTTCCTCATTTGAAGGAGAGCCTTTCTTTAAAGGGGTATAGACTTCACTAAGGGAGAATCGTTCTATCCATTAGCTGAGTCTGACTTAGGGTATTTGTAATCCTTAATACATTACCCAGGTGTTTCTAGTTAACTACTGGCCCATATAGCTTCCTGACTATTATGAGCATCAGGTATTATTCATTCAAACCATTTCATTAGCATCCTTATTTTATAACAGTTTTTGGCGAGATCAGCACAGGCAAAGAACCTATTAACATACTAGAAACATGGCTGTATTTAGAATGGCATTTATTGTGGGCAGTTTCTTTCTCTTAATCTGTTCAGTGATGCAGGGTGCTTTTGAATTTTGGTTTTCTTTTTTTTAAAACCCTTAACTTCTGTGTATTGGCTCATAGGTGGAAGAGTGGTAAGGGTGGGCAATGGGGGTCAAATGACTTGCCCAGGGTCACACAGCTGGGAAGTGTCTGAGGCAGGCTTTGAACCTAAGACCTCCCATCTCTAGGCCTGACTCTCAATCCACTGGTCTACCCAGCTGCCCCTGAATTTTGGTTTTCTACAGGACCTAAGTTTTTCATGAAGATTTTGCAACTGTATGACTATTACAGATGATGTGCTATGACTTTGGCTGAATTTATTTGTTTTATCCCTACTTCCATTGCAATTATTTTTGTTATATTCCAATGTTTCAAGGCTGTTAAAAAGGTGTGTTCCCATCTTTGGCTGCTTTTTCAATTAAATCCATCTGGTGCTACATCAAATACCAATGACTCAATATCCCAGGAAGTTCTTGATCAGATGAAGCTTTGGGTCCAAGTTGTGAAACAAAAAAGAGAAGAAAAAGACCTAGATGACCATACAATTCTCCAATTGGAGATAATTGAATCTAAACATATGGGGACAGATACAAAGATAAGGCAACAGCAATTGATAGGGCTAGTCAAGATGAAGCTACAAGGATTGAAACCACTGTCTCTGTCCTCCTGATCATCAATAGGACAATTTTACAGCTGGGGGAGGGCATTGCACATGTTAAATCATATAAGGCTTTCACACCCAATTACCTAGAGATTCTCCATAGGTCTTTTCCAAAATTCTACAATTCACCATTCAAGTTGATCAAGGAAATGAAAACAGTGTTTACATTATTTAATCCCAGTTTTGATGATGTTGAATTTCTTCTGGGGGAATTTTATCCACCTTCAGAAAAGGAAAATTTTCTAAATGAAACAAGGATGAATACGAATTTGACTGCTTGGCCTACTGTTCACCAAGACCTAGAATTAACATCCCATGAAAATATGTAGTAGCTGGTGCAATGTAGAATGGACCTACTGGAAGCAATGTGGCTACATGCTAAGTGTCCCAATTCATGGTTAAAATTCAAAAAGCTCAGACCGGGGAAGAAGAACATCCCAGTAACTTCCTGGATGAGATAATTGAGTCAGCTGAGACAATCCTCGGATTAAGAGACATCTAAGCCTCAGAGACAGTAGATCACATTAGGTGACAGTTTGTGAAAGGTGCTTCACTGCCTATACAATCATATTTCAGGCAGAGCTGTCCCCAATGGGAAAATTTGCCTTTGGAGGAAATTCGACAACACACATCATATATACATGATTCAAAACAAAGAGATATTAGAGCAGCTAGGCAAAGTGACTCTGATAAGGATACTATTATTGCAGATCTTAAGAAACAGCTCAAACAGATTAGAAAGGACAAAGAAACTGAGGAGATAAAGAACTTCACTCTCCAGGCAAGCAGGGGGCATGGTCAATCCAATCAATCTTCTGGCAACTACAAACCAAAAAAACTCTTTTCAGAGATGCTACCTATCCTGAAAATTTGGTAATGTGGTCCAGCAATGTAGATTTAGGCAACAAATTGACTTTGACAATAACAATAACAACTCAAGCCAAAGAGAGAGGAACACCAAGAAAACTTACTACAATTCCAAATGGTCCAACAAGTCTGGGAGAATAGAGAGTTCAAAACACAATGAACCATGTTGCACCCATGCCTGTAAAAAAAATTAGCCAATCCCCATCATTAAATCAGATGGAGAGATATTTGGCAGAAGGTGCAATTCCCAAGAGCTTATCAACAGAGGCTTCTGTTTCAAAAAATTGACCAGAAATGATGTGTGTGAATCGAATATAGGATTAATGGATGTTTCTAAAAGACTGGGCATGGGAGAGTATATGTCTGCTGCAAGCTGCACATAAAACAATGACATTTCTGTGGTAGAAGACCAAGAATGGGTAGACATAATGCAAATGCCCAAAGAGATTTATGGGACAGATGAGGATGACTATAAAAAGGTCATCTTACACATTCCACCTCAGTAGGATTGGATGTGAAGCAAAAGGGCTATGCTTGAATATGTAATGGCTCATCTCCAGGAACATTGCAATCTTGCTTGGAGTCATCGAAATCTCAGACTCCTTTCTTTATTCCAAGTTTAAAACAAGAGCATAGCTTGGATAAAGAAGGAAGTAATAGGGATTTACAATGTATTCATGAAGAACTGTCATTTGTAACCCTAAAGGAGTTATGTTTCAATGTACTTCATTTGCTCAAGACATAAAAAACCAAGATGTGACTAGATAGACAGCCAAACGTAATGTTCAGAGAGGCTTGACTTTTGAAGACGAGGGCACTGTGTTGCTGAGTGAGAGCAGTAACACAGAGAATTCATTGGTTGGTTTTCTCAATCCCTTAGCTACCAAATTTCAACTGGAGGCTGAGGAGAGAGAGAATCTTAATCTGTTATCTGATGTAACTAATGGATTCAGTAGTAACATCAATGAGACCTACTCAACCAACAAAGATCCACCTTCAGTCACTCTAACAACAAGGCTGTATAGTGAACTCCAAACAGTCTTTGAGTTGGGAGATGAACCAGATGTGTTGAAGGGAATACAAAACATCTTTCAAACATTCCCTGACATAACTGATGGGAAAATTTCTACACTTGAAGACTGTGAAGCTCAAAACAACAGAGGAGGAGTTAAGTGTAGTGATATTTCCATTGATCCAGCCTTAAGTCAGTTTGCTTCTCAGAATTCCGAGGTTTCTCACATTGCTGTGGGGGAGAGAGACCAGCTGCTTTCTAGACCAACATTCTACAATGACTCTCCCAGTCACAGAATTTCTGATCGTGCTGCAGAAGTTTCTGTTTTAGGTGACAGTGACAACACAAGACTTGAGAAAGTGCTTGTGCAAGACCATACACATGACTGGATCCAAAATGAATACTCACAATCTACTGAGGATTCTCTGTTACCCTTAGTCCCAGTTAAGTCCAGTAGCCTCAAGGAACCCCTAGTTAGCCTGGAAATTTGGGGGGCATTTATGATGCATTCCTGGACACTGGGGCTATGATTTGTGTTCTTCAATCTCTGGAAGTATGCAAATATCAGGGCAGTTTGAGTGTGAGGGGTGATTCAGGACTAGCACAACATGTCCCAAAGCTGAAGGCCAAAATGGTAAAACATGGCCCTCTCACCGTCCATCACACTTTTCTGTTAATGCCATTGTGTCCTTCCAATCTTGTTGGGAGGGATCTTTTATGTAAATTAGCTGCTACCATCCTATGCCAACCAGATGGGCAGATTTATCTTCATTTATCTGAGAGATCTCTGAAACATCATTCTATTTTATTTTTAGACCCATGCAGTGAGGAACCAACATACCATCAAAATGACAGTATTTATCTGGTTCCCAATGACATACCAGACTATGTATGGGCTAAAAATTCAAATGATGTGGGCAGAATATTGTATGCTGAGTAGAAGTTAAGGAAGGATTACTATCACAAATTCCTCAGTTTAAGTTGAGCAAGAATGCTATCGATGTAGTGAAGGCCATCATAGAGAGTTTATTACAACAAGGAATTTTAAGATATGGCTTCTCACAGTATAAGAACCCAATCATGCCTGTGAAGAAAGCCAAATTACCTCCTTTTGGGAAGACTCAATGATGATTGGTACAATATCTGAGAGCTGTTAATAAAAGGAATATAATAACAAGGAGAAAACATTTCCAAGGAGAAAACAAATATTGTACTTCACCTATTTCCAAAGGTTTTGTTCATCAGAGATAACCTCAGTAATTAGTGAAAGGATGGACTCGTTGACTGTCTCTCCTAATTCTTATATTAGGCTCTTGTAATAATTTTATTAGATCTTTTTTTTTTATTAAGCCTGCATCTTCACAACTCTCCTGCTATCTCTATTTTCATGCAAGATTAGAAATGACAAAGCAATTGAAAATGTTTTCCCATATCAATAAAACCATAGCTGCTTCTCCTGGAAAAGAAAAATCATAGGAACAAAAAAGAAAATGGATCATGAAGATAATCTAGCCCTCCTCCCCTGATTTAACAGATAAATTAACAACCCTAGAGAGAAGGTGGTCACTCAAGATCATTTATTTAGTAAATAAGAGAGTTGTTCCAAGTCAAATAACTAATTATATTATAATCAGAGCTCTAATCAAAGTTTCCTTGGCAACTAAATTATCTTGGTATCATAGCAGTATGAAATATATATTTCCATTGGGTATATTACTAGTGATAGAATTCTGGATTTAGTAAATAACTGTTTCTTAGTCACCTTAACATATGACTTATTAATATGACTTGATTAATTAGACCAGTGATTCCCAAAGTGGGAGCTACTGCCCCCTGATGGGTGCTGCAGCGATCCAGAGGAGCGGTGATGGCCACAGGTACATTTATCTTTCCTATTAATTGTTATTAAAATTTAAAAATATTAATTTCCAGAGGGCTATGTAATATTTTTTCTAGAAAGGGAGCAGTAGGCCAAAAAAGTTTGGGAACTACTAAATTAGACCTTTTCTCAACTTTTTGTGCTTATATTTTGAGACTTCATATTGAAAAAAAAAAGGTCCTTGGAAGGCCCTATCACAGGTTTCAAAGTTTAGTTTACATAAATAAAGTAAAGAATCAAGTAAAGCTATAATTAATTCAATTCATTAATCCTTCTTAAACATCTACTGTGTTTAAAATACACTATTAAGTTTTATCAATACTAAAATCCCCAAAGTATTCTTGACTATAGGGAAACTATATTCTGCCAGCCAATACAAGTAAATATATGGAATATGAAATATGTATACAAGTAAATATATGGAATTTATTTATAAAGTAATTCAAAATAAATTAATGGAGAGAATGATAATATCTCATTTAAGAGGCTGCCCTTAAACTATGTTTTGTATGGAGGATTTCATGACATATATTTTGGCTATTTCATTCAGGCATCTTTATGTAGAAGATGGATTGGGGAAGGGAGTCTAGGAGGAGAATAGTTAATTGCTGTAAAACAAGCATATTCGCTGGGTATGGGAGGGAGCAATTTGATTAACTGTCCAGGAAGAATTGATAAGACCTGTTGACTGTTTGGACATGCTCATTTCAGAAGAGAGAGAGTCAAGGATCATTCCCTGATTGTGAACCTAGGTGACTGGAAAAATAATTATACTTGTAATAGTAAGGGTGACAATTTTTTAGGGGATAAATACAATTATTTCATTTTGGACATGTTGAGTTTAAGATGCTTATAGGATATCCCTTTGGAGAAAGGTCATATGCAATTATTTGAGGCAGGAGCATATTAGAGAGATGAAGGTTGAGTAAATAGAGATTTAGTATTCACTTGTTCAGAGAAAATATTGAACCCATGGTAGTTGATGAAATCAAGAAAAAAAGTTTAGAGACAAAAGGAGGTCAGCACAGATGTTTGGAAAAGACCTAAATTAAATAAAACAGGTGATAGAAAATATTTTAAAAATCCAGTTGAAAAGAACTAGTCACACAGTTAGGGGAAAACTAAAATAATAGCATCACTGAAGCCAGAAATAAAAGATTATTGAGGAGAGATTGTAAGTTAACCAAGAAAATATCAAAAGCTACACTGAATCCAAAGAAATTGAAGAATAAGAAAAGGCTTTCATATTTGATAATTAAAAGATAAATGAAAATCCTGGAGAAAGAAGTTGTTTTAACAATCTGAAGGCTTAGATATGTAAGGCAAATTTTGAAAGTCCAAAAATTGTACAAATATAGAAAAGGGGGGGGGATGTGATTCAGTTCCTTCCCTTCAAATTATGTATTCATATACATTTACTCTTTGATAATTAAGAGCATGTCCAAAATTGGAGAAGTCCACATTCTAAGGAAAAATAGTTGTACAGACCAAGAAATTATAACAAAGTGCTGCCTGTAATGAATACTGTTGCAGAAAGTTAAAGGAGGAGAAGGTAATTTTTCTCTCATCCTCTTCACCCCTCAATCATGATGTCTAGCATCAATGGCCTTGCTAGAGGGTAGACACCTTATCTAGCAGTCTGACTTTATCAGTAAGGGGAAACTCAATGCAAAATGTAGAAATCAGAAATACATTCCAAAGAGACATGGATACAGAGACAATCACCTAAAGAATTTTAAGAATTAAGAACAATTTTTTTAAACCCTTGTACTTCGGTGTATTGTCTCATAGGTGGAAGATTGGTAAGGGTGGGCAATGGGGGTCAAGTGACTTGTCCAGGGTCACACAGCTGGGAAGTGGCTGAGGCCGGGTTTGAACCTAGGACCTCCTATCTCTAGGCCTGACTCTCACTCCACTGAGCTACCCAGCTGCCCCTCTATTAAGAACAATTTTAAGAAATGTGATTCATGATGAAAAAGAGAATTGGCTATGGAAAAGAACCACAGGGAAGCCAGCTAGAGGACATTACATTCAAGGGCTGCTTTATGAGGATTTTAGATTGGGGCCTCTCCTTCAACAGATGCTATGTGCAATTTGTGGGAAAGTAAATTCTGATTTTATTGGTGGTGGGGTGAAAGTAATATGTTAGAGCTACTGTTTTTTGTTGTTGTTGTTCTTTTTAATTATACTATCTTAGCAAATGCCTTCGTTTAGAGCTAATTTGTCTACTCACAGATCGGTAATGAGAAGCACAATGGTAGAGACTTGTGAGTTACAGTGTTAGTGCAGACATACAGGGTTATCCTTAAAACTTGGTGTAGCAGCCATCATTCTGGAGAATCAACAGTCAAATATCAATAGAGCTTGAGTAACTCAAGAGGGGCTACAAGATATGTAATTGTAGAAAAATTAACCTTTTATGTTTGTTTACTTTAGGTTTGCCTAATGGATATATCAAAAAGTCAAATACATGTTTAACTCAGGGAAAGTTTGCTTCAGTGATAGCTGAAATTTTATGACTAGACTCATTCCTTTGATTTTTCCAGTGTAGGAAGAGGGGTTTCAGATTGTTGGGGTGTGTTTTGATAACCCCATGAATGAAGATTAAGGGCCAACACTACATCCCCACCACCCCTCCTTACTAGGGAGACACTTAAGATTACTGAACCAGTGGGGGTTTCCCAATAACGGCTATGCCAGAGATGGAAAGTTAGAGGGAGATGTTGCCTATTGAAGGAGACCAAGGGGATCCCCATTAGTTGTTCCTGCTAGGGTGTCTTGACACAAGCCTCCCCAATCCTCAATGCTGAAAGCTGTTTAAAATGGAGAGTTGTTCTCCTTCCTCCATCAACCCACAAGTATGTGTCTCCCTCCCAAATCAACTGTTCATATCTGACTTGAATCAAAGTAACAAAGTTGTTCAGGAAACAGATGGATGAGGAATAACTGAGATGGGTGCTGGGAAAGAGGGGTGCAAGGGATCCCTAAAGTCCCTATTCAGTCCTTAACTGTGTAAGGTAATAGCAGAAAAAACATCTGCATTTCCTGAATCCCAGCTTCTCTGAACCAAACCCCAATTAAGTATTCTTAAAACTAAAATTATGGCTATCTATAGAGGAAGTTTGATAAAGTAGGAGTTCAAGCAAGTTTGGGGAGCCTCAGAGGCTAGCTTCCCCACTGAAATCCAGATCCTGTGGCCAAAATGAGGAAACCTTGATAATATGTCTTCCAAGGTGTTTAGGAGTGATGAAGAATCAAATCGACTGATTGTAACTGCTGAAGGTCTTTGGGAAACTCTTCAGATTTGTGTTTTGTGGGTCTGAAGATCCCCCAAATCTCCACCTCCCTTCCTCTCTGTCCCTCCAAATCAAGAGAGTGAAGATCCATTGGTTCCTTCCCATAAGTCTTTGCCTTGAAGCCAACTGTTACTCTATGGGTCCTTTCATGTTCCATCTGAGAATTTCAAAATGCAGGCTTGCTCCAAACTCTTACACCAGGAAACTCTCCTTGGGGGTCTCATTTTGAATTTCTATTCTGTGAGAGACAAAATATTCAATTCATAAAACTATCTATTTTCATTTGAGTGAATATCAAATATCTTTATGAAGTAAGAATGGAAACTGGGGTAGCACTTATGACATATGATTTGCAAGAAAAATTATTTGTCAGGTTTTTTTACTCTTCATGACCACATGGATCATATTGTCCATGGGAATTTCTTGGTTAAGATACTGGAATGGTTTGTTATTTCCTTCCCTAGTGGATTAAGGAAAACAGGGATTAAGTATCTTGCCCAAGATCACATAACTAGGAAGTATTTGAGGCAAGATTTGAAGTCAAGTCTTCTTGACTCCAAACCCAGTACTCTTCCACTGTCATATAGCTGCCTTGCCAGAAAAATGCCTGCCATTAAATCCAATATGTTCTATTATCTATCTTTTCCATCTTGGGTAGTCCACATAACCTCTCTAGACTTATATATCTTCATTTTAACAGTAAATGTATTGGACAATATTAACCTTAAAGTTACCTTCCAGGTTTACATCCTTGAGAATATTAGAGACTTGGAAGTGGCTGAGTCAGAGAAATGGATTCAAGGAAGGTTTAAGTTTAAGATGTTTATATGTCAAAGAAAAAAATCTAGTGTATTTAACAGTCTCATCTAGGGATGTATTAGAAAGAATGGGTGCCTAGGGGAGATATGGATATAATAAGGTATGCTGTATCTTTGTATTCTCCGTAGGTGCTGGTGATGGGGGGAACATCAACCCCAATCACCCTTGCAGGATGTTATAATTTCCCCTTGTAGATAACAGTTGCCCAGGGAAGGACCCTGAAACGTCAGGTGGATGGGTAACCCTTTCAGGTCCTAACTGGGGTTGGATTGATTATTAATATTGGGTTCTGATTAGCCTCGGATCACATTGTTCATCTGACTGCGTTTGCTCCCTCCCCAAGGGTCCTGATATAATGACCATTCAGGAAGGTACTTATTAAATACTTCATCTATAATCTTAATTAGGGAAAGGATAATTAGGATACGGATTGGGGATTGGAGACCCTGTTGATCTAATATCTATAATCTATAATCTCTCAGGACTGGAGGCTATTGATTTAGTAAAGCTGGAGCTATTGTTCTTCACAACCCCTCTGGTTCAGGTTGGCCAATGCCAAACCAGAGAGAGTAGTCTGCTCTTGCTGCAGCTGTGATGGTGATTTCCTCTCATCTTTCTTATTATCAGTTTTGTTGATGTATTAGCCTTCACAGACTCAGGAAGTATTCAAACCCTAACCACCCTCTTCTTCTTCAGACCTCCCTTCCTCCTGTCACCACCCAGGGACCCAGAGACCTAAAGAGCTATGATGATTCAGATACCTAAAGATCTAGGGAGATTCAGAGAGAACCAATGACCAACAGTCAAAGACCCCAAAATCAGTGCTCAAAGATCCCTCCCAGATGGCTGTTAGGGGTATTTATACTCTCAGGCCAAGCTACTTGCCCCTGGATCAAGGCATTTGGGAACATTCCCATGTCTCCAACTGTCTCCGCTGTCAATCAAGGTGAGATCAACATTTCTCAGAGTTTGAATATAACAGATAGGAATATGTGAATTGGGTTTTATTCAGTTTTATTAATTCCTATAATGTTTTAAAACATTTTCTTATTCGCCAATTATTATCATATATTCATATGATATCAAATATGATATAAAGAGATCATATATCAAAGTAAGATTCATTATAAAATATACTAGAGATCAGGTAATTCAGTCAGAATTTTTATTTCAAATGAATTCAATGAAAAAAATTATACTCTTTTGTTCTCTGGCTGTCTTATTAACTATCTTGTGAATTTAGGACAATACATTCTCATATCTAGGATATCCAAGGTTCCTTTCAATTTTAGGTTTCTATGGCTTATTAATATTGCCCTATTTTGGCTATGTTGCTCTTGGAAAATAATAGAAGTTATTCATCTAAAACAAAAAGGAGTTATTTTTACAAGTCATTCTTTTGTCTCTATGCCCATAGGAAACAAGAGTTAGTAAGAAAATTGGAAAGAAGTAAAAAATCCTTGTCCTTCAAGTCTTTGTAGAAACTCACAAAAGTTGAGTATTGAGATTTATTGTTCTTTAAATGTTTAAAGAATTTATTTGTAAAATCACCTGGCCCTGGGAATTTTTTCTTATGAATTTCACTGAAAGCTTGTTCAATTTTTTTTTTCTGAATTGAAATTGCTTAAGAATTCTATTTCCTTTTTTGTTGATATAAGTAATTTATATATTGGTAAACATTCAACCAGCTTACTTTGATTGTCAGATTTATTGTCATATAATTGGATAAAATAGTTCCTAATAAATGCTTTAATTTTTTCTTCATTGGTGGTGTGTTTGCCTTTTTCATTTTTGACACAGTTTGGTTTTCTTCTTTCCTTTTTAAAAATCAAATTAACCAAAGATTCATCTGTTTTCAAAATAAGCTTTAGATGTCTTCTTTAATTCTCTATAAAAGGTGGATAATAATATCCATTCTATTATTTTATGTGGTTGTAATTTTGAAAAAAAATTTGAAAAATAGCTTAGGTTCAGTTTTATAGAATGCTTTAAATTTTTAAGTCTCAGAATTTACCTCAAGTGCCCTATAACATTCTTTCCAACTTTAAGAAGAGACAGTATGTATTTTAGGAAACTATATCATGATAAATTTTTAAAAGATATTGAAGAAATGGGCAATGGACATGAACAGGCAATTTTCAAATAATGAAATAAAAAATATTAATAAGCATATGAGAAAGTGTTCTAAATCTCTAATAATTAGAGAAATGTAAATCAAAACAACTCTGAGGTATCACCTCACACCTAGAAGATTGGCTAAAATGATATCAGGGGAGATTAATGAATGTTGTAGGGGATGTTGCAAAATTGGGACATTAATGCACTGCTGGTGGATTTGTGAATTGATCCAACCATTCTGGATGGCAATTTGGAATTATGCCGAAAGAGCACTAAAAGATTACCTGCCCTTTGATCTACCCATACTATTGATGAGTTTGTACCCCAGAGAGATCATAGGGAAAAAGACATGTACAAAAATATTTATAGCCACACTTTTTGTGGTGGCAACAAATTGGAAAATGAGAGGATGTCCTTTGGGGAATGGCTGAACAAATTTTGGTATCTGTTGGTGATGGAATACTATTTGGCTTAAAGGAATAAAGAACTGGAGGAATTCCATGTGAAATGGAATGACCTCCAGGAATTGATGCAGAGTGAAAGGAACAAATCTAGGAGAACATTGTACACAGAGACTGATAGACTGTGCTACAATCGAACATAAAGGACTTCTCTACTAGCAGCAATGCAAGAATCCAGAGCAAGGCTGAGGGAATTATGAGAAAGAAAACTAGCTACATTCAGAGGCACAACTTTGGGAGGAGAAACACAGAGATAAAACAACTGCTTGAACAGATGGGCTGATGGGGATATTATTGGGGATGTAGACACCAAATGATAACTCTAGTCCAACTATCAATAATATGGAATTAGGTCTTAATCGATGATACATGTGAAACCCAGTGGAATTGTGTGTGGGCTAAGGAGGTTTAGTGTGGTTTGGGGTAGAGGGAAAGAACATGAAACATGTAACTATGGAAAATATTCAAAATAAAATAAAAAAATAATAAGATATTGAAGGAGGTAGAGTCAAGATGGCAGTTTATTCACAGTAAAAGTACAAATGTCTGAAAGCCTTCCACAACAATCAAAAACAAAGTGCTTCAAGGGACGGAAAACCTAAATATAACAATAGGATAGCTCTGGGGAATCCTCCTCCTGGATTCAATTTAAAGGGTATACCAAAAAAAAACCTGAACCCTTGAACTCTCAGGTTCAAGAGAAAGGAAGAAGAAAGGTCCCAGGACCCCTCCTCCAATTATAGTGCTGAGTCTCCAATGGTGGCTGGAATCTCTGGGCAGTCAAGGGCTCTAGTACAGAGGTATTGCCTTTCAAGCACAGCTGTGCCAAGTTCAGGACTTTGAACACATGTGACAGGGAGGCAGCCTAGTCATAGTCAAAACACTCCATCTTGTCCCCCCAACCCCCTTCCTCTAGGTTTTGGCATCAAAGCACATCTAACTCTGCAGAACAACTCCACCCTGGCTTAATCTTATCAATATAGCAGATAAGAAGTCTTCAGAGGTCAGGGAAGATCAATCTCCAACTACAGAGAGAAAATCAGACCAGGAAAAGGATGACCAAAAAAGCCAGGGATGAAATTCAGTTTTTAAAAATTAGAATTGAACAACTAGAAGAAAATGACTTCACAAGGCAGAAAGAATCTCTAAAATAAAAAGAAAAGAATGAAAAAATTTAGGAAAATATTTAAAAATTTATTGGCAAAGCCACAGACCTTGAAAACAGATCCAGGAGACACAATTTAGAATTATTAGACTACTGGAAGATTATGACAAAAGGAAAAGCCTAGACATCATTCTACAGGAAATTATCCAAGAAAACTATCCCAACATTCTCTAACAAGAGGGAGAATAAGAGATTGTAAGAATCCACAGATCACCTCCTACATTTAATTCCCAATTGACAAAGCCCAGGAATGTTATAACCAAATTTAAGAACTACCAGAGCAAAGAAAAAAATATTACAAGCTGCTAAGAAGAAATCATTCTGACACCATGGAACCAGAATTAGGATAATACAGGATCTGGCTGCATCTACACTGAAGCACTGGAAGGCATGGAATATAATATTAAAGAAAACAAGGGGAATGGGTATACAAGCAAGAATCAACTACCCAGCAAAACTGACTATATGCTTGGAGGTGAAAGTATGGTCATTTAATAAAATAAAAGACTTCCAAGCATTCATAAAGAAAAGACTGAACTTAAACAGAGAATTTGATGCAAAAAAGGAGAAACAATATACACAACCTTTTTGGAAATTTGGAAAACAGAATGGAAGAATGTAAAGATCCTGGGGGAAAACTTATAGTTGATTATTGTACTTCCCCAGGAATCTTACAGATGGAGATGGGAAATAATGAGAAATTCTGATGAAACTTCCTATCTGCATGTCAAGATAGGTTTACTCAGCAGCAGTTCCATTGATCTTTGCTGCTGCCTGAAACTGTATAGAATCTGCTGATATGAATGAGCAGTTGAATGATTTCCCTGGTTCCCACATAACTAATAAGGAAGTGATTGTTTCTTCAATTTATAATTCAATTGATTAGTAACTTCAAGGATGTAGATCCTTGATTTCAATATCTGACTACAATTTGTGATGGATTAACCCAGAAGATCTATAATTTGTGAAATTACCCTCACCAATGGTCAGGTGAATCTCTATCTGATAACTTTCTAGAACTCTTAGAATAATCAGGTCAGTGATGGCTTTTTATAACAACTATTTAATGATATTTGATAAGGTAAAGGAAAGGATTGGGGAAATTGTGAAGGAGAGAGGGATTAAAGAAAGATCCCAAATCTTTATCTAACTATTTTGTTGATTATTAATTAGTTGGTATCTTGAAGCCTGCTTGGCTAGTTGTCTGGCTAGGCCAAAGGCCTATTCCCAAAGCTTGAAGGTTTCTTCAATTCACTAAGAGTTAGCTTTTATAGTTGATCTTCTAGCTGATATTGATACTGGTATTTTGGTGTTGATTTGATAGTTGTTGTTCAATAATGGTGTTGGATCTTGGTATACACAGAATTCTCTATCTCTATCCTAATTATGAGACAATCCTGAAATGACCCTTCCTCTCACCAGTGTCCCATGATTGAGGGAATGATGCACTGATCTTTTCTGCTTTTATAGTCCAATCTCATGCCAGCTCAAAATGTCCTCACCGAATTCTGTGTTCCAACCAAGTAACTGGCACTCATGCTTGGCCAACATGGCTTCCTGCAAAAGTCTTTACAAGAGATTAGGTTTAGATCAACATCTCTCACCCTCCACCAAGATAAATTCCAAATGGGAAAATGACTTGAATATAAAGAAGGAAACTTTAAGTAAATTAGGTGAACACAGAATAATTTACCTGTCAGAAATATGGGAAAGGAAAGATTTTAAGATGCAGCAAGAGTTAGAAAATATTACAAAATGTAAAATAAATAATTTTGATTACATTAAATTAAAAAGGTTTTGTACCAACAAAACTAATACAATCAAAATTATAAGGGAGTAACAAATTGGGAAAATCTTTATAACAAAAACCTCTGACAAAGGTCTACTTACTAAAATGTAGAAGGAGCCAAATAAACTGTAAAATGAAGCAAGCCATTCCCCAATTGATAAATATACAAGGGACATGAATAAGCAATTTTCAGATAAAGAAATCAAAATTATCAATGAGCACATGAAAAAGTGTTCTAAATCTCTTATAATTAGAGAAATGCAAATCAAAACAAATCAAAACAACTCTGAGGTATCAAGTCACACCTAGCAGATTGGCCGAAATGACAGCAAAGGAAGCTAATAAATGTTGGAGGGGTTGTGGCAAAATTGGAACATTCATGCATTGCTGGTGGAGTTGTGAATTGATCAAACCATTCAGGATGGCAATTTGGAACTATGCCTAAAAGGCTTTAAAAGACTGTCTTCCTTTTGATCCAGTCATACCATGGCTGGGGTTATACCCCAAAAAGTTAATAAAGGAAATGATTTGTACAAAAATATTTATAGCCACGCTCTTTGTATTGGCAAAAAATTGGAAAATGAGAGGATGTCCTTCAATACATATACATATTTTCTGTTATTTCAAGCATAATCAAAAAATTCCTGGTTTGTCTAGCACATTTCCACTATCTTTTGTACCAAAAGGTCTAAATAACATGATGCATTTGGGTTCTCCATGAAGGTTTCTAAGATTTAATTACAGCAAATTTGTGTGTGTGTGTGTGTGTGTGTGTGTGTGTGTGTGTGGTTTGCACATAGATTTCATGGTCAAAAGAAATAGTATTTTGAATGTAATAGGAATTAATACTCATTCCCTGAGACCAAAATATTAGTTGCAACTACATAAGTCAAACACTTTTGAATGGGCAAGAACAGTCTGGGAGCAATATGTGTTGGTATTCTTTTTGCTGTTGTTATTCAGTCATCTCAATTGTATCCAACTCTTCATAACCTCACTTGAGATTTTCTTGAAAAGCTGATTTCCCATTTCCTTCTCCAGCTCATTTTACAGATGAGAAAACTAATGCAAACTGGGTTAAGTGACTTGTCAAGGACCACACAACTATTAAATATCTAAAGCTAGAGTTGAATTAAGGAAACTGAGTCTTCCTGACTCCAGGCCCAGCACTCTATTCACTAATTACTTAACTACCCCTATATGAGCTAACAAATATTAGTGACCTAATGAATGCTAATTGACTTTGGTATTTTGTCTTTTTCTGAATTTTTACTATGCTGAAAATGTATCATGTTGTGTCTGTTAGAACTGAAGAATACTGGGAAGATGGTAGCTTAAACAGAGCAAATCTTAAAACCTCCTCACCCTTCCACACCAAGATAGAAAACAATGTACTTCAAGAAGAAAGAGGACCAAATCTAACAAGGGGACAGAGCAGAGGAATTATACTGCTGGAAAGCTAAAGAGGTAAGCCAAGAAAAACTCTTGAATTCTTGAGCTATTGGGCCTAAGGGTATAGAAGAGGAATCCCAGGACCCCTCCCACACACACTGTGCACAGTCTCCTGTGGCCCCTAAAATCTCTGGGGCTGGGGGAGGTCTCACTAACCTGGAGAGAGGTCCTTTCTGGCTCTAGACTGGAGGAGTTGAACACAGGCACCAGGGAGGGGACTAGAAGAGAAAGCCAAAGAAACATAGCAGAAATGCTAAAAAGATGGCAGCTTAGGTGGAGCCAATCCTCAGACCTCCTGGCTTTATCACACTGAGAGAAAGAACAAAGGATTTCAAGAGGAAAGGAAACCAGGTCAAACAGCAAGAAAGAGCAGGGGGACCCTACTGCTGGACAGGTCAGTGAAAACACTCCACCTTTTCCTCCCCTTTCTTTTATTTTATGTTTATTTTATTTTTTCTCTCTTGAGGTTTTAGCCTCAGGGCACATAAAGTAATACAGACTAATTCAATCAAAACAGGCTTAATCCCATCAATTGGACAGACAAGAGGTTTTCAGAGGGCAGGGAAACTCCAACACCCCTCCCCCATAGACTGCAGAGACAAACTTCCATTGCCAGCTGGAGGAACATTTTCATCAGAGCACATTAAATCCATCTGATTAAACTAGCAGAACAGAAAAGGAAAAAAATATGAGTAAACAATAGAGAAAGAGAAAAGAAATGACAATTGACAGCTTCTTTCCATGAAGTGAAAGAGAGCAAATGAAATAGAAGATCAGGAAGCACCAGCAGAACTGGACAAAGGCTTTGGAAGATCTCAAAATTCATTAAACTCAAGAACTTCAGTAACTCAAAAAACAATTAAGAGAGGCAGAAGACAATTTGAAAAATGAAATACATGAACTAAAACAAGAAAATAAAGTCTTAAAAGCCATAATTAACCAGCTTGAAAATAAAGCAAAGAAGGCAAAAGATGATCTACAAAGAAAATCAGACCAGAAGGAGTATGACAAAAAAGCCAGGAATGAAAATCAGTCTTTAAAACATAGAACTCAACAACTAGAAGCAAATGACTTCACAAGAAAGCAAGAATATATAAAAACAATATAAAAAATGAAAAATTTGAGAATATGAAATACCTCATTGATTCAACCAAAGATCTGGAGAACAGAGCTAGAAGAGACTATTTAAGAATTATTGGTTTACAAGAACATCATGACAAAAGAAAAAAATTTAGTCGGCACCCTAAAAGAAATTATCAGAGAAAACTACCCTGACATTCTCGGACAAGAGGGAAAAGTGGAAATTGAAAGAATCCACAGATCAACTCCAACATTTAATCCACAACTAAATTCAAAAACTACCAGACCAAGGAAAAAATATTACAAGCTGCTAAGAAGTGTTATATTGAAACTCTGGGAGCAGAGAGTCTCACTGTTGATTGACAGGTGACGACTGTTGGACATCAGAATGTTACCAGAGGCCATGAGGACAGGGGAGAAAACAGTTGGCCAGGGGGGTATAAATACACTGACAACCCTGGTTTTTGGTTCCTTTCATTTCCCTTGGACCTGAGATCTGTGGACCCTGGTCTATTGGGGTTTGTGACTTACTTGGTTCAACCTTGCAAGAACTCCTGTCTTGTACCTGTTTAACATTGCCAACCTGTACCCAGACCATCAATCTTTTTATTCTACTGTCCCTAGATATTTAGGAATTCAAACATCTTTAGTTATCTAGGTCTCCCTGGGCCCGGGAGGGATCAAGGAAGTGGGCAGGAGAAGAAGAAGAGGGTGAATAAGGGTGGTACCTGAAGGGTGCAAAAGGCATAACAACATCTTGCAAGAAGAAGAAGCTGAAGACATCTAACAACAGCTTGCTTGCTCTGGTTTGGCTGTAGCCAAGCTGAGCCAGAGGAGCTAATTAAGCCAGAATCACTCACTTGTTTACAGCTCTGAGGGATTACTATTATCAACATTAGTTTAGGGTTTCCCAGTTCCTCTTCCCATTTCCTAATATTCCTTCTTTGCTAGAAATATAGATAAAGCTCTTCAAGTACCTTCCTGGAGTGGTTGTGTCATCACTTCTCTGGGAAGGGAGCAATGCAGTCAGATAAACGTGTACAAGGCTAATAGAGCCCAATAACCATCATTAATCAACCCGAGGTGGGATCTGAAGGGATACCATCTACTGACCTGAAGGATCCTGCCTGGGCACTGTTATAAAGGAGGGAGGAGGTACAATGTCTAGCTAGGTGGCAAGACTCAAGTGATCTTGCTCTAGCCACATATCTGGACTACCACTGATGTCACCCAATTAGCAGTGGTAGTATTCAGTTTACCCCTCTGCTATCTCTATCTGCCCATTTATTTTATAACGGAAGTCATACAGATACCAGGGAACCACAGTTAGGATAACACAGAATCTGGCTGCATCTACACTGAAGGTCCAGAAGGCATGGAACAAAATATTCTGGAAGGC
Organism: Gracilinanus agilis; assembly: GCF_016433145.1. Classification (NCBI taxonomy): domain Eukaryota; kingdom Metazoa; phylum Chordata; class Mammalia; order Didelphimorphia; family Didelphidae; genus Gracilinanus; species Gracilinanus agilis. The sequence goes on from NC_058130.1 coordinate 410,090,617, forward strand.
AAGAGAATGAGGTCTACAACCAAGAATCAAAAATCCAGCTAAACTAACTGTATTATTTCAGAGGAAAGTATGTTCATTCAATAAAATTGAGGACTTCTAAGCATTCATAAAGAAAAACAACTGTGCTTAAACAGAGAGTTTGCTGCCCAAACAGAGAACTCAAGAGAATCATCATAAGATAATTATGAGAACAGGGGGAGAAAAATCTTTTCTTTAACAGACCCAATAAGTTCAATCAATTTATATCCCTAGAAGAAAATAAAATATTGGCAAATATTAAAAAATTATTATCAACCAGTTAACTAAAAGATGTTTACATAGAGGGAACAGTGACAAACGTTATAGAATGAAATGTGAATATATATATATATATATATATATGTATATATATGCATATATATAAACTTTGTAGGATGAAATGTGAATATATCATATATATGTATAAAACTAGAGGGGAAAAAAGAAAGTAATATTAATAAAATTCAGTAAAGAAACAAAATAAAGTAAATTTTTATTTTGATAAAGAAGCACATGGGGCAAACAGGGGAGAAGATCAACACACTGGAAGGGTAAAGAGGTTGGAGAAAGGAAATGTTTAATACTTAAGTGCAGTGAAAACAAATTAAAGAGGGAAGAACGATTAGATCCATTGGAGGAGAGAATTGATTCATGCCCTATAGAGAAGAAGAAGAGTAACAAAAGGACTGGTGGAGAGGGAAGAAACACTAGGAAAGGAGAGGATGTGGGGGTAGCTTAAAAAGACCCTAAAGAGGAATAAGAGGGGAATAAGAAGGGAGAGGGAAGAAATGGAAGTAAAATAAGGGAGGGGATTAGGGGAACTGATTATAAACAAAACATTGGTATAGTAGGAAATAGTGAAAGATTAAAAGGGCAGGACAAGAAGAGAGAATCAAAATATCTGGGAATACATCATTGATAATTATAACTCTGAATGTGAATGGGATGATCTTGGTCATAAAATGGGAACAAATAGCAGAGTGGATTAGAAACCCAAATCTTACCATATGTTGTCTACAAGAAACACACATATGATAGGCAGACAAACAGAGTAAAAATGAAAGAATGGAAAAAATATATTGGGTTTCAAATGAGAAAAAGAAGGTAGGAGTTGCAATCATGATTCTGACAGAGCAAACTAAAAATAGATCTGTTCAAAAGAGATACGGAAGGTAAATACATCCTAATGAAAGGCAGTATAAACAATGAAGAAATATAAGTACTTAATATGTATGCACCAAGTGGTATAACTTCCAAATTTCTAAAGGAGAAGTTAGTGGACCTCAAGGATGAAATAGATAGCAAAACTATACTAGTGGGTGACCTCAACCTTCCCCTATCAGATCTAGATAAATCAAACCAAAAAATAAAGAAGAAAGAGATAAGAGAGGTGAATGAAATCCTAGAAAAATCAGAGTTAATAGATACGTGGAGAAAAAGAAAAGAGGACAAAAAAGGAATACACCTTCTTTTTAGCAGCACATGGGACATTCAGAAAGATAGACCATGTTCTAGGGCATCAAAACATGGCAAACAAATGCATAAAAACAGAAATAATAAATGCAACTTTTTCAGATCATAATGCAAAAAATAGTTATTAGTACTATACATACTTAGAGAGACAAAAAAACTATTTGGAAATTAAATAATATGATTCTGCAAAATAAATTAGTGAAAGAACAAATCATAGAACCAATTAATAATTCCAATGAAGATAATGACAATGATGAGACTTCTTACCAAAACCTATGGGATGTAGTTAAAGCAGTTCTAAGGGGAAAATTTATATCATTGAGTGCATATATGAACAAATTAGGGAGGGCAGAGGTTAATGAATTGGGCATGCAACTTAAAAAAACTAGAAAAAGGAATAAATAAAAAATATCCAGATATAAACTAAATTAGATATACTAAAAATCAAAGGAGAAATTAATAAAATAGAAAGTAAAAGAACTATTGAAAGAATAAATTTGAATAGAACCTGGTACTTTGAAAAAAAGCTGAAATAGAAAAAAGTACTGGTAAATCTAATAAAAAAAGGAAAGAAGAAAACTAAATTAACAGTATGAAAGACCTCACCTCTAATGAAGAGGAAATCAAGGCAATCATTAAATAATATTTTCACCAATTATATGGAAAAAAATATAGCAATCTAGGTGATATGGATGAATATTTACAAAAATATAAATTGCCTAGATTAACAGCAGAAGAAAAAGAATATTTAAATAATTCCATATCAGAAAGAGAAATTGAAGAAGCCATCAAAGAACTCCCTAAGAAAAAATCGCCAGGGCCTAATGGAGTCACAAGTGAATTGTATCAAACTTTCAAAGAACAACTAAAAAATACTATACAAATTATTTGACATAATGAACAAAGAAGGAGTCCTACCAAATTCCTTTTATGACACGAATATGCTACTGATTCCAAAGCCAGGCAGTCCAAAAACAGAGAAAGAAAACTACAGATCAATCTCCATAATGAACATAGATGCAAAAATATTAAATTGAATACTAGCAAAAAGACTCCAGGAAGTGATCAAGAGGATTATCAATCATGATCAGGTGGGATTTATACAATGAATGCAATGATGGTTTAACACTAGGAAAACCATCCACATAAGTGACTTTATCATCAAACTAACAAACAAAAATCGCATTATTATCTCAATAGATGCTGAAAAAGCCTTTGAGAAAATACAATACCCATTACTATTCAAAACACTAGAAAGTATAGGAATAGAAGTACCTTTTCTAAAAATAATAATCAGTATATATCTAAAACCATCAACAAGCATCATATGCAATGGAGATAAATTAGAAGCCTTCCCAATAAGATCAGGCATGAAACAAGGATGCCCTTTATCACTTTTATTATTTAATATTGTACTAGATATACTAGCAGTAGCTATTAGAGAAGAAAAAGAAATTTAAGGTATCAAAATAGGCAATGAGACTAAGTTATCATTCTTTACAGATGATATGATGATCTACTTAAAAAATCCTAGAGAATCAACAAAGAAGCTTGTAGAAATAATCAACAACTTTAATAAAGTTGCAGGATACAAAATAAATGCATATGAAACATCAGCATTTCTAAATATTTCCAACACATCACAACAGTCAGTGTTAGAAAGAGAAACACCATTTAAAAATCACTCTAGACAATATAAAATACTTAGGAATCTCTCTATTAAAACAAACACAGAAATTATATGAACGTAATTACAAAACACTTTCCAAACAAGTAAAACTAGATTTAAACAATTGGAAAAACATTGAGTGCTCATGGATAGGACAAGCTAACATAATTACTTATTTTGTGCATACCTATCAAACTACCAAGAAACTTTTTTACAGAATTAGAAAAAAATATATCAATGTTCATTTGGAAGAACAAAAGATCAAGAATATTAAGGGAAATAATTTTAAACAAAATGTGAAAGAAGGTGGCCTTGGAATGCCAGATATTAAGCTGTACTATAAAACAGTGGTTATCAAAACAATATGGTACTGGCTAAGAAGAAGAAGGGAGGATCACTGGAATAGACTTAGGGTAAGTGATGTAGCAAGACAGTATATTATAAACCCAAAGAGCCCAACTTTGGGGAGAAAAATTCACTATTTGACAAAAAATGCTGGGAAAATTGGAAGACAACATGGGAGAATTTTAGGTTTAGGTTTAGGTCAACATCTCACACCCTACAACAAGATAAATTCAGAATGGGTGAATGACTTCAATATAAAGAAAGAAACTATAAGAAAATTAGGTGAACACAGAATAGTATACTTGTCAGATCTCTGTGAAAGGAAAGATCTTAAAACCAAGGAAGAGTTAGAAAAAATTACAAAATGTAAATAAATAATTTCGATTACATTAAATTAAAAAGGTTTTATACAAACAAAAACAATGCAACTAAAATTAGAAGGGAAACAACAAATTTGGGAAAAAATATAACAAAAAACTCTGACAGAGGTCTAATTACTCAAATATACAGGGAGCTAAACCAATTGTAAAAAAATTCAAGCCATCTCCCAATTGATAAATGGGCAAGGGACATGAATAGGCAATTTTCAGATAAAGAAATCAAATCTATCAATAAGCACATGAGAAACTGTTCTAAATCTCTAATAATTAGAAAAATGCAAATCAAAACAACTCTGAGATGTAGCAGGCAAATTAGGGAAACAGAGTCTTAGATGAAAATCTGAGACTTCTCTTTTGACCCCTTTTATGATCCACAGCTTTTCTTATTGAAAAACATGATAGGCTCTAGGAAAACTTTAAGTTCTTAGTAAACCAGCACTTAATGAATTAAGAGCCTTTTTTTCACTCAGCAGAGTAAAGCTGTAGCTGTGGGTATATAACTGCTCCAGGCAACCCAAGGTCATGGAGTGGCAAGCTCAGGCAAAATAACTTTTAAATAAAGTGAGGCTCATTTTTAACCTTAAGACTTTTTCTCATCCAGCATCATCTTCATAAGAAAATTCTTTGTAAAACTAAAACTTTATTGTGCTTTTATATGACATAATTTGTGTTTCTGCACAAATGTGAAGTTTCAGGGGTATTCTTTTGTGTGAAATGAGTCTTGAAGTATATATAATAAACTTCATACTGCAAGAGACAGAGTAGCAGCAGAGAGATCTTCCGTGTCCATTACTTCCTTATCAACTAAACTTTCTTCATCAGATTATCTGGAAATGAGAGATAGATCTCAAGACAGAGATATCTCCCATCCAGCAAATTGGCTAAAATGATAGCAGGGGAGAGCAATGAATGCTGGAGGGGATGTGGCAAAATTGTGACATTAATGCACTGCTGGTGGAGTTGTGAACTGATCCAACCATTCTGGATGGCAATTTGTAACTATGCCCAAAGAGCACTAAAAGATTGCTTGTCCTTTGATCCAACCATACTATTGCTGGGTTTGTACCCCAAAGAGATCATAGGAAAAAAGACATGTACAAAAATATTTATAGCCACACTTTTTGTGGTGGCAAAAAAAAATGGAAAATGAGAGAATATGCTTCAATTGGGGAATGGCTGAACAAATTATGGTATACTATTTGGTGATGGAATACTATTTGGCTTAAAGGAATAAAGAACTGGAGGAATTCCATGTGAACTGGAATGACCTCCAGGAATTGATGCAGAGTGAAAGGAGCAGAACAAGGAGAATATTATACACAGAGGCTGATACTCTGTGGTAAAATCAGAAGTAATGGACTTCTGTACTAGCAGCAATGCAATGACCCAGGACAATTCTGAGAGATTTATGGAAAAGAGCACTACCCACATTCAGAGGAAGAACTACAGGAGTGGAAACACAGAAGAAAAATAACTGCTAGCACACATGGGTTGATGTGAACATGATTTGAATATAGATTCTTAATGACCACCCTAGAACAATTATGAATAATATGAAAATAGGTCTATAGTGGAAATGTGCATCAGCTACTTGGGGGCTGGGGATTTGGGGGGAGAGAGAGCAAGAACATGAATCATGTGACTGTGGAAAACATTTTTCTAAAAAATAAAAATTAAATAAATATTTAAAATTTTAAAAAAGGACTGAAGAATAGAGTGGCAGAGCTAAGCTGTCTGCAGAGTTGCAAGAACTGTTGGACTCTCCTCACAACCAATCACTTCAAAGGGGCTCAAAAGGACAAAAAACAAAATCAGATGAGTAAAGGAGCTCTATCACAGGGTGTTGCCGTAAAGATAGGCAGTGTTTGAGTGTTTCCATGCTATAAGCGGGTAAAATTACACCTACAAAACTCTGAGCTGATCATCCCTTCCCTACACCACCTACCAATCCAGAGTCAAAGCAAGGGGTGGGCAATCTCTAAAATCTAAAAATATGTGGGCAGCAAGAATTGGGAGCAGAGGCTGAAGAATGCAAAGATAGGGCAGAAACTGGATGGCCACAACAGACTCAACAGAGACTGGAAAAATAGTCTCAGGGAAAACACTTTAAAGTTTACTACACAAAGAACTGCCTACCCTCCTAAGACTTATGGCTGGGAAGGGAATATAATACAGAAATAGAAACTAAGACAGTAATGGCCACCAACATGTAGGAACCACAATCCAGAAGTACCAAAAGAAATAAGCTGCAACAGAAAAAGCTTTTGACCCTGGATAATTTCTATGGAGAAAAAGAGCAAAATATAGAAACAACAGCAGAGAGTGACAAACAAGCAAATATATCCAAACTTTCCCCCAAAATGGAAATTGGTCACAATATCTTGAGGAACTCAAAAAGGAGTTCAAGAGCCAAGTAAGAAAGATAAAAGCAAAATGGGAAGAAAAGTGGGGAAAAAAGAAATAAAAGTAATGTAATTCAAAAAGAAAATAGCTTAAAAGACAGAATTTTCACTTGGAAAAAGAGGCACAGAAATCAAATGACATAATAAGCAAGTTGGAGGCCAGAATTAGAAGCCATAAAAATCAAGATAGACCAAACCAAAAAGGGAAATCAAAAGATCATAGCCAAAAACCAGTCTCTAAAAACTAGAATTGGACAAGTAAATGCTAATGATCTCATGAGACAGCAAGAATTAATAAAGCAAAGTCAAAAGAATGACAAAATAGAAGGAAACATGAAATATCTCATTGAAAAGACAACTGACCATGAAAATAGATTTAGGATACATTATTTGAGAATCATTGGTCTACCTGAAAGCCTTAAAAAAAGCCTTGATATCATATTACACGAAATTGTGCAAGAAAAAATATGCTCCCATATTCTTGAAAAGGAGGGCAAAATAGACATTGAAATAGTCCATAGATCATCTTCTACATTAAATACTCAAAAGACAACTCCCAGGAATGTAATTGCCAAATTCAAGATATTCGAAGACTAGGAGGAAATATTGAAAGCAGCCAGAAAGAGATAATTCAGATATCAAGGAACCCCAGTCAGGATTACACAGGATCTTGAGTCATCCACACTAAAGGACCACAAAGGTTGAAATATGATATTCAGGTAGGCAAGAGAATTGAGTCTACAACCAAGAATTACCTACCCATCAAAATGGACTAAATACTTTCAAGGGAAAATGGGCATTTAACAAAATAGAAATTTTAGAAGCATTCCTGAATAAAATACCAGAACTAAGTGGAAACTATGATGTTCAAATATAAAATTCAAGAAAAAACATGAAAAGGTAAACAAGAAAGAGACAAAAAAAATTTAAGGACTTCAGTAAGGTCCTATTATTTATATTCTTAAAAGAAAAAATGATATTTGTAACTCTCGAAAATTATTTTCATTAGAATAGTAGATAGAAGATTGTGATGATGAGATTAAATCTACCCTGCCCATCTTTAGATTTAATCACCAAAGGTGAAAACATCTCCACTTAACTCACCAGTTGGGAGGTCTGTGACCCACGTGTGGTAGAGTGAGTGACAAATCAAAATTTACTGATAGCCTCCCATTCAGTCCTAAGAAAAGCATCTGTTGTGATTGGACACATAAACTAAGAGGAAGGCACAGGAAGTGATGCAAAAGAAACTCCTTTAAAAGAGAGCTCAGTGACTTCAGAGTCTCTCTTCTACTTCATGGCGTGGTCTTGGAGGAGCTCTGGACCTGGTGAGACTGTTCTTAAATCTTTCCTTTGGAATTCCACATGGTGAGTGTAAGACTGAATCTTTCTGAATTTCTCTTAAGGAACTTCCCTTTCGAAGAGACTCTGTGACTGAAGTTTTGCTTCATATGCCTCCAGGGCCTTTGGCTTTTGGACCTCAGCTCAAGGCTTGACCTTTTCCAATTGAGGACTAGTTATATCTGCTTGGGTTAAATTAGGGACCTAAGTGATTTATTTAGTGTGTCACATTAATTATCTTACCTTAACTACTCTCTAAATTTATTACTTTCTCTCTCTATTCTCATTTGTAAATAAACTTCCGTAAAAGTCATTTTGACTTGAGGTTATTCTTTAATTGGGAATTGATAATTATTCAATTCCCTGGTGACCAAACCTTTTAATATATTCAAATAAAAGCCCCTTTTTACCCCTTACAAGATTTATGCATAGGCAGAGGTGGGGGTACAAAGATGTTTAAGATGATATGTAAAAAAAGGGGGATAGAAGTTGGCATCAAGTGAAACTTGAAGGAAGAAGAAAAAATAGGATAAATTATACCACATAAAGAGTCACATGGAGGTGGGGCAAATACTATTATAAGGAGAGGAATAGAGTGGTAATAGGAATTACTTAAACATTATTCTCAATGGAATCATTTCTGAGAGGAAAGAGCAGCCAGATCTATTAGAATAGATAATTCTATCTTACCCAACAGGGAACTTGAGAAGGAAAAGCCAAGGCAGGAGGAGTGGTGCAGGGAGTATTAAAAGGGATGGAATGGTATGGGGGTATTTAATAGACCTTAAAGAAGAATAATAGGAGAATAAGAAGGGAAAGATGGGAAGGAAAGTAAAATAAGAATGGGAAATAGAGGAAATGATTAAAAGGAAAGCACTGGTGTAGAAGTAAATAGTAAAAGAAGAAATGGCAAGACTAAAAGAGGAAATCAAAATGATGGGGAATACACAGGTGATAATCATAACTGAATGTGAATAGGATGAACTCACCCATAAAATGGACACAGATAGGTAGGAGAATGAATTAGAAACCAAAATCCTACAATATGTTGTCTACAAAAAACACACATGAGGCAGGTGAATTCACACAGTGTAAAGGTAATAGGCTGGATCAAAATTTATTGGGCTTCAAATGAGAAAAAGAAGGGAGGACTCACAATCATGATATCTGACAAAGCCAAAGTGAAAATAGATCTGATTAAAAGAGATAGGGGAGGTAATTACATTCTGATAAAAGGCAGTATAAACAATTAGTAAATATCAGTACTTAACATGTATGTACCAAATGGTATAGCATTCAGATTTCTAAAGGAGAAATTAATGGAGTTTAAGGAAAAAATAGATAGTAAAACTATACTAGTGGGAGACCTAAACCTTCTTCTACCCAATATAGATACATCAAACCAAAAAATAAATGAGAAAGAGATAAGAGATGTGAAATAAATCTTAGAAAAATTAGGGTTAATAGATATATGGAGAAAAACAAAAAGGGACAAAAAGGAATAAATCTTTTATGCAGAACATGGTACATTCACAAAGATTGACCATGTACTAGGACACAAAAACATTGCAAACAAATGCAGAAATAATAAATGTTACTTTTTCAGATCACAATGAAATGAAATTATAATTAGTCAGGGTACATAGAGAGGCAAATCAATAATTATTTATTAACTAAATGATATGATTCTCCAAAATTGGTTGGTTAAAAAACAAATCATTGAAACAATTAATGAATTCATTGAAGAGAATGACAATGAGGAAACAAAATATCAAAATCTATGGGATGCAGCCAAAATAGTACTCAGGGGAAAATTTATGTCTCTGAGTGCATATATCAACAAACCAGAGGGAGAAAAGATTAATCAATTAGGCATGCAAATTAAAAAACTAGAAAGAGAACATATTAAAAATCCCCAGATAAATATTAAATTGGAAATCCTAAAAATCCAAGGAAAAATTAATAAAATTGAATATAAAAGAACATAAAAGAACTATTGAATTAATAAAAAAGATTGATACTTTGAAAAATCAAATAAAAAAAGTACTTGTTAACCTAATTAAAAAAGAAAGAAAAGATTAAATTAATAGTATCAAAATGAAAAGGGCAACCTCACCTCTAATGAAGAGGAAATTAAGGTAATTATTAATAACTAATTTGCATAATTATATGGCAATAAATATGACAATCTAGGAGAAATGGGTGAATATCTTAAACAATATAAATTGCCTAAATAAAAGGAAGAAATAGAATATTTAAATAACCCCTTATCAGAAAAAGAAATTGAACACGACATCAATGAACTCCCTAAGAAAAAATCCCCAGTACCAGAGGGATTCAAAAATGAAGTCTATCAAACCTTCAAAGAACAACCAATCCCCAATACTATACAATCCCAATGCTATACTATTTGACGTTATAAGCAAAGGAATTCTACCAAACTCCTTTTATGACAAAAATATGATACTTATTCCAAAGCCAGGTAGACCAAAAACAGAGGAAGAAAACTACAGACAAATCTCCTTAATGAACATAGATACAAAAAAATCTTAAAAAGAATACTAGTGTGTTAGTTAAAATCACCTGGGGTTCTATTTGGAAGGATTGAACCTCAATATAGTGTTTGACAAACTTCTGTGGACCTGTGGGGGTCCTTGGAACTACATTTCCCGTGGTCCAACGGGTTTCATGGGTTTCCTGTTTTGGATGATGTATTAAAGGTGAGGGACTGTTTTAAGTAGGGGGGAGTGACTTAGAACTTCCTCTTTAGTTACCTGAGCCGAGGAGAGAGGAAGGTAAATGGTTGAGGTGAGATTGGAATAGGTTTTTCTTACAGGCGCATGGTCAGTTTATCTCTATCAGCATGGCTTTTATTAAAATACTATTCTCCCTTTTGATCTCGGCCCTCATCATTTTTAATCATAACACTAGCAAAAAGAATCCATCAAGTGATCACAAGGATTATTCACTATAATCAGGTGGGACTGATACCAGTAATGCAAGGATAGTTTAGTATTAGGAGAATCATCCACATAATTGACCATATTAACAACCAAACCAACAGCAAACACAAGATTAGCTCAATAGATACAGAAAAAAACCTTTGACAGAATACAACACTCATTCCTATTGAAAACAATAGAAAGTAGAGCGATAGATGGGCCTTTCCTAAGAATAATAAATAGTATACATTTAAAACAATAAGCAAGTATCATCTGCAATGGAGACAAGTTAGAAGACTTCCCAATACAATCAGGAGTAAAGCAAGGATATCCATTATCGCCTCTATTATTTAACATTGTACTAGAAACACTAGCAGTAGCAATTAGAGAAGAAAAAGAAATTGAAGGGATTAAAATAGGCAAGGAGGTGGACTAAACTATCTCTTTTTGCAGTCAATATGATGGTCTACTGAAGGAATCCTAGAAAATCAAATAAAAAGCTAGTGGAAATAATCAACAACTTTAGCAAATTTGCAGGATACAAAATAAACCCTCACAAATCATCAGCATTTTTATATATTTCTAACAGAATTCAGCCGAAAGTGTTAGAATGGGAAATTCTATTTAAAATCACCCTTTAAAATATAAAATATTTAGGAATCTATCTGCCAAGAAAAACAGTGGAATTATATGAACACAACTAAAAACATTTTCCATACAATTAAATCTAAATCTAAATATCTGGAAAACATTTATTGCTCATGGATAGGATGTGACAACATAATAAAAATGGCAATCCTACACAAATTAATTTACTTATTCAGTGCCATACCTATCAAACTACCAAGAAACTTTTTTATGGAAATAGAAAAAATTATAACCAAATAGATTTGGAAGAACAAAAAAGATCAAGAATATCAAAGGAAATAATGAGCAAAAATGTGAAGGATGGGCACCTAGTATTACCAGATCTTAAAATTTACTATAAAGCAGTGGTTACCAAAACAATATGGTACTAGGTAAGAGACAGAAGGGTGCATCAATGGAATAGTCTAGGGATATGTGTTTTTAGCAAGATAGTATACAATAAACCCAAAGATTCTAGCTTTTGAGACAAGAACCCACTATTTGACAAAAACTGTTGTGAAAATTTGGAAAGAGTATGGGAGAGATTAAGTCTAGATCAACATTTCAAACCCTATACCAAGGTAAGCTCAGAATTGGGGAATGACATATGTATAAAGTAGGAAATTTTAAGTAAATTAGGTGAACATAGAATTGTATACCAGTCAGATCTATGGAAAAGGAGAGGATTTAAGACTAAGCAAAATATAGGGAGTATTACAAAATGTAAAATGAATAATTTTGATTACATTAAATTAAAAAGCTTTTGTACACACAAAATTAATACTACATAAATTAGAAAGGAAGCAACAAATTTGGAAAAATTCTTTATAAAAAAACTCTGACAAAGGTCTAATTTCTCAAATTTATAAAGAACTAAATCAATTATATAAAAAAAATCAAAGCATTCCCCAATTGACAAATGGTTAAGGAATATGAATAGTCAATTTTAAGCTAAAGAAAACAAAACTATTAATAAGCATATGAGAAAATGTTCTAAATATCTTATAATTAGAGAAATGCAAATCAAAACTACTCTGAGGCACCACCTCAGACCTAGCAGATTGACTAATATAATATCAAAGGAAAGTAATAAATGTTGGAGGAGGGGATATGGCAAAATTGGTTAATGCATTGCTGCTGGATTTGTGTTTTGAAAAGAAATTTGTAATTATACTCAAAGGGTTTTAAAAGACTGCCTGCCCTTTGACCCAACCATACCACTGCTGGGTTTGAACCCCAAAGAGATAATAAGGAAAAATACTTGTGCACAAATATTTATAGCCTCACTATTTGTGGTGACAAAAAGCTGAAAAATGAGAGGATGTCCTTCAATTGGGGAATGGCTGAACAAATTGTAGCATTTGTTGGTGATGGAATACTATTGTGCTAAAAGTAATAATGAACTATGGGAATTTCATGTGAACTGGAAAGACCTCCAGGAATTGATGCAGAATGAAAGGAGCAGAACCAAGAGAATGTTGTACACAGAGACTGATACACTGTAGCACCATAGAAAATAATGGACTTCTTTATTAGCAACAATGCAATGACCCAGGACAATACTGAGGGACTTAAAAGAAAGAACACTATACACATCCAGAGAAAGAACTGTGGGAGTAGAAATACAAAAGAAAAATATTTGCTCAATCACAGGGTTCAATGGGGATATGATTGGGGATATAGGCTCTAAATGTTTGCTCTATTGCAAATATTAATAATATGGAAATAAGTCTTGATCAATTATGCATGTAAAAGCCAGTGGAATTGCTCTTTGGTTACAAGTGTGGGGAGGGAGGAGAGTAAGGAAAGAACATGAATCATATAACCATGGGAAAATATTTAAAATTAAACAAACAAACAAATCAATCAATCAATTAATTAATTAATTTGTAAAAAAAGAATGAATAATAATAGCTCAAGATGAGATCCTAGATTTCACTCAGTTCAAGCCTCTTCTTTCAAAGTTAGGAAAACAAAAGTGTGGAGAGATAAAGGGATTTGTCTAGTTTCACACATTTAACTTACTAGATGGTGAAGTCTAGAATCAAAAAACTCAAACCCATTGACACCAGCATCTTAAAGGACTTCTCTTAGTTCAAATAGTCAGTGGCAGAAATTTAAACCACTGGAGTAGAGGATGCCTGAGGCTCCTTTGAAATGTAGATCTAAGATTCCATGACTTTTATTCAAATTATCTTTCTATTCTACCACACACTATTTAAATGGTACAAGACTTGAGAAATTATGTTCATTATCATAATCTGAGAAATAAGAGAATAAAATTGCATCAGTCACCTTAATTATGTTATATATCAGTTATGCCAAGTGATCTTTGAGGAGGACAAATGGTAACTAGGGCATGGGTTGTTACAGTCCAGTTTTCATGGTTTTCTGGGTATCAGTGGTCCATTAGAGGAGCAAAGATTTTGACTACAATATGAGACAATGAATGTGTTTTTCTCTTGGATTGTTAAGGTAATCCTAGTCACATCTCAGATTCATACTGAGTGCCTTGAAGCACTTTTCACATATTTTCAGTCTAGTAAAAGCCAAGAAAACATGTTTTGTCAAGCACTTTTCTCTATAATTATTAAACCCATGTGGATTTTAATGGAAACTTAATCCATGTGTTTCTCATTCACTTACACTCAATTCATCAAATGCTTTTTTGTAAGAGCATTTGACATCCAAGAAGCATTATGCATCTTTTTTCATTGAAACAGGAAGCAGTACTCTGCCAAGAGTGAATGAACCATTACCCTTAAAGTTTCAAATTCCTTTAGAAATGCTGAGATCAGGAGAGGCAAATAGAATTTAACCTGGCAAAAATGCCCTTCAATCCTTCTATACTTTGCTTGTACCCACAGAAAATTACCATGCAAATACACAATTGAATTTACTATCTCCTCAGCAGTCCCAGATTAATGACTTCATGCTTCCCGGTCAGTGAAAGGATTTGTTTTGACTGTCACTGATGTTTCCACACAAAATGATGCTAAAAAATCTGATACTTCTTTTCAGCTAGAAGATGAAAAACATAGGACAAAGCAGTCTGGACTTTTCCCTCATCCTCTTCTTTGCTCTTAGAATTGCAGGTCAGCAATATTTCCTTTGGGATTGAATAATGACTTATTTTGATTGTTGCTGGCCATACATTCTTCACAGTTCCTTCTGTGGCTAAAGTTATGCATTGATTTGGGGAACAGAAGTAAAAAATAAAAGTGGTAATTTTTATTCCTTGGACAGGACTGAGGAGAGGCATTTAAGACTTTAAGATGTAACACCTTTTCCAAAGTCAATTGGTATGTCTCTCTCTCCTTATTCATGGAGATGAAATCCCTTCCCTTCATGAAGGCTAGGCTAGAGCTGGCAAAAGGTGGGATCCTCATTTCTCAGCCAGTCTCTATTTGGGATTCTCCAAGCAAAATCCTCCCTTTAGTTCCCAATTAAAGACTCTTCAAGTATAAGTTTCCCTTTGGAAACACATCCTTTATCCTGTCAAACAAATCAAAGAGATACAATATGGAAGAGCTCAACCTCAATTTGGGTTGCTGAAGGAAAAAGAATCTGGGAAGACTTGAGTGAAGCAAGCATTCTCCACTGTTTCCTATTCCCAGTTTGCTTACTTCAGAGACAACATAATTTCCCCTGGGCTGAGCTCTAAGATACTTTGTCTTTATTAACCAGAGTTGTCTTAGTTCTGATAGAAAAATTCCTTCACTTTGTATTATGGTATTGTATTCATATATATGTATGTATATGTACACACAAATATATATATACACACATATTATCTGATTTATGTTTTGCTCTCTCTCCCTCCCTGCATTCCCCCCCTCTCTCTTTCTCTCATACACACACACACACACACACACACACACACACACACACACACACACACACACATTTTAAGAACTTCTGCTTTGATGAATGAATACTAGCCTGGGATTCTGGCAGACATTGATTCAGGTGCTTCCCTAGACATGTACAATCTACACTGATGTGAGCAAATCATTTAATCACATAGTAAACAATATTTTAAGACTATAATCTACAGTTAGATTTCTTATCTCTACCAGAGAGTTTCTTCATCAAGAATTTCCCACAATAATAAAATCATAAGCCCTGGAAAACAAACAAAAAAAAAGGAGCCAAGAAAAATTCCAAAGACCCTCTATTCTATTTCGGAGCACCTTTCCACTTCTTCATGATGTTGGCAAAAGATCTTCACTACAGTGACAATGGCATCTTCACTTTTGCAGAAATGATATATGCCTTCTCTTTGACCTGGGAATAGTATCTGGTTGTCCCCAATGTCTGGAATGCTCTCCTTCTTTAAGTCTGCTTTCTAATGTCATGTGATTTCCTTTAAGGCCCAATTAAAATCTTGTTTTCTACAGAAGGTTTTCCCATCCTCTCTTCATTATTTCCTATGAATCATTATACACAGTAACTGAAACATTGTGGGATAATCAAATGTAATAGACTTTGCTAGTAATAGCAATACAATGATCCAGGGCAATTCTGAGGGACTTATAAAAAGAATGCCATCCACATCTAGAGAAAGAACTATTGGAGTAGAAATGTAGAAGAAAACATATGATTTGTTACTCATTTATTTGGGCATATGATTAGGGGTTTTGATTTTAAAAGATTACTCTGTTAAAAAATTAATAATATGGAAAGAGGTTTTGAATGATAATACATTTAATATCTAGTGGAATTGCTTGTCAGCTCTGGGATAGGAGAAAGAATAGGGGAGGGAGAAAACATGACTCATGTAACCTTGGAAAATATATGTGTAAATTTGTTACTATAATAAAATAAAGAAAACAAATTTTAAAAATACTATAAGGTCTTTGAGGATAGTGACTGCCTTTTGCCTGTTTTTGAATACCCAGGCCATGACAGTGCATGGCTTATAGTAGGTCCTTAACAAGTGTTTATTGAGTGATTGACAGACTTCAATGATATTTTGGACACTGTGGGAGAATGGCGGGGGTTGAGCGAGTTGAAAACCAAGATTTTAGTTAAACTATTAAAGAGGCTGAAAGCCTATATACTACTTGAAGTCAGTAATTTATAAATCATGAATACTTCAAAAATAGAGTTGAATGGCCCAGGCATCATGAGCATCAAATAAAATTAATAATCATGATGTGTATGTACTCAGAGCATGAGCTGTTCTGAACCATTTTGAACCTCCTTAAAGTAAAAGGATAACTAAAGAGGGTAAGAAGAAATTGCATTTGAGTGTAATAACTCTGATCTGATCAATCAGATTTGTGATACTCATTATCTCTTATATGACTACACTACTCTGGGGCTCCATAACTTCTCCAACATGCCTTAGGAAATTAATTGCCATAATTCTATGAATGATCACCAGTCCTGGGACTCTATCTCACTACTAACACTCTAGCTATCTGATTGGAGAGTGGGGCCATGAAATCCAAACCTAGATAGAAAGAGAGAGGTCAGCTGAAATCTCCAGATTTTTCCCTTAGCTGCTCTACTCTGGGATTCCTCAGACTTTTAAACTATATTTATGTGTCTAGTTCCACCTTCCCAGGAATCCCTGCTACAACTTCCCCCGACACCTCCCACTTACTTTGTGGGATGTCAGAGAAAGTATAAGAGAGAATTTTGGTTCCTTTTCTCTCACTGGACCCTGGAGGACTTTCTCAAGCCCAGAGGCTCTCAGATCCCGATCTCTATCCAGAAGGTGGAGGAGACCCTTTCTCCCTACCTAACCTTTCCCTTTCCTAATCTAAAAAAAACCTAGCTATCCTATTAACCTAAGTTGCTACCTGATCTTTTATTTGAGCCCCAAAGTGCTCTGGTCAATTTCCCGCTGCTGTGGTTGGGGACTGCTACATTCCTTTCCCTTCCTCTACCTTCCTTTCTCCTTTCTCCCATCCATCCTTCCTTCTTCCTTCCTTCCTATCACCCTTCACCCTCACAGTTTCAATAGAAATGGATACTCCCTTTTGATGACAGCAGATCTACCACATTTGGATTCCTACAGCTCAGTATTCTATTTACTCACCTATAGGTAAATCATTGATAAAAATATAGATTATAAATACTAGTTTGTCTACTGCTTATTCATTCTGCTAAATGTATTCAGTACAATAAGAAAATAAAGAAAGTAAAGTATTATTTATAATGAGGCATTTTTCATAAATATACTAAAACCATACATGAATCTCAGTCTAAAGCAACAAAAGACATGCCTTTTCTCAGTCTCTGACTCACCATATCACTTAAGGAATAAAACAGAAAAACGTGCCAAAGATGTGTTTTTGTTGTTGTCCTTATAAATATTGAGGTCTTCCAGATATTTGTTTGAAAGCCAAATAGTATGACTGCATGAAGTCCTAAAATATTATGCACATGAAATCCTTAATGAGATCCATGACTTTTAAGCATAATAATTAATAAGTCATAAATTAGAATTCATACAAATGAAGAATTCCTAATTTCTATGTCAGTTGAATTGGCAGTCCACAGAATTAGTACAACATTAGATATATTAAGTATTACATGTGAGCCCAGAATTAAATAGGAGGAAGACAGATGCCTAGCTTACATTTAAGAAATCATAAGGTTTTTTTTATTGGATATTAATATTTAAAGGTGTGGTCACAAGGAACTGAGTGAGTACCAATTCCTAAAATGATTTTAGTAATTTATTTATAAAATATAGGAGAGAATGGAAGTAGAGAGATGAGAAGAGGGTAGAGTAAGAGATCTAGTTTAAATAACTAGACTATGTCTAAGAAAGAGATTTAAGAAGTCTCACCAAGTCCAAGGTCTCATCCAGAGCTCCTCCAAGTCAAAACCATGAACAAGAAGAGGTGAAAAGGCTGAACTCACTGAACTCTATATTAAAGAGGATTCTTTTGCTTCACTTCCTGTGACTTCCTCTTAGTTTATGTGTCCAATCACAACAGAAACTTTTCTTAGGACTGCCCAAGAGGCAGTCAGCAAATTCTGATTTCACTCACTCTAGCACAGGTGGGTCACAGGCCTCCCAACTTGTGAATTAAGTGGAGTTGTTTACACTTTTGGTGATTAGATTTGAGAATGAGCAAGGTAGATTTAATTTCATTATCACAAGGTAGAACCTTGAGGTTGCTTTATTTTGTATTTCATTGATTATAAGTGATTTGGAACACATACACACATTCACACACATAAATAAAACATACTATATATATATATATATATATATATATATATATATATATATATATGTAGGTATTTTTAAAATGTCTATAGTTAGCTTCTATTTCTTTCTTTGACAATTATTTCTATACAACTTTAGCCTGTTTATCATTGGGAAATAGTTCCATTCTTATAACTCTGAATGAGGTCCTTATATGATCTTAGAAAAGAAACCTTTGCCAGAGAAACTTGCTGAAAATGTTTTCTTTTTTTATTAACATTTATTAATATTCATTTTTAACATGGTTACATGATTCATGCTCCTCCTTTACCCTTCAACCCCCCCCCGCACCCCCCCCCATGGCCAATGCGCATTTCCACTAGTTTTGTCATGTGTCCTTGATCAAGACCAATTTCCAAATTGTTGGTAGTTGCATTGGTGTGGTAGTTTCGAGTCCACACCCCCAATCATGTCCACCCTGACCCATGCGTTCAAGCAGTTGTTTTTCTTATATGTTTCCTCTCCTGCAGTCCTTCCTCTGAATGTGGGTAGCTTT
>NC_058130.1:410114036-410114660 GCF_016433145.1 Gracilinanus agilis
TCTCTTACCTCTTTCTTATTTATTTTTCGGTTTGATTTATCTAGATCTGACAGAGGAATATTTAGATCTCCCACTAGTATGGTTTTACTATCTATTTCCTTCTTGAGCTCTGCCAGTTTCTCCTTTATGAATTTGAGTGCTATGCCACTTGGTGCATATATATTGAGCAGTGTTATTTCCTCATTGTTTATACTGCCTTTAATCAGGATGTAATGACCTTCCCTGTATTTTTTAATCATATCTATTTTTACTTTGGCTTTGTCAGAAATCATAATAGCCACTCATGCCTTCTTTTTCTCATTTGACGCCCAAAAGATTTTGCTCAAACCCTGAACCTTAAAGTTGTGTATGTCCACCCGCCTCATATGTGTTTCTTGTAGACAACATATGGTGGGATTTTGGTTTCTAATCCACTCTGCTATTTGCTTCCGTTTTATGAGCGAGTTCATCCCATTCACATTCAGAGTTATAATCATCAGTTGTGCATTTGCTGACATTTTCAAATCCTCCCCCAATCCTACCCCTTCTCCTTAAGCTATTTCCTTTAAAACCAGTGGTTTGCTATTAAGACCCTATCCCTTATCCCCTCCCTTTTTTGACCTTCCCACTCCCCTGCTCCCCTTT